>NW_010291929.1:0-20659 GCF_000700745.2 Antrostomus carolinensis
CCTCAACCATTCTGTGATTCTGTGATTCCCTGGGGAGGGGGCAGGAGTGGAGGGGCAGATATGAGCAACTGTGTGGTGTTTGGCTGCCAGCCAAGTTAAACTACTACAATCTGTATAACTTTTCGTTTTATCATTAAAACCTTTTACTTAGTCCTCATAGTTTCTAGGTACCCCATGACATTTACCACCAGAACACATTAATGTATGATATTACTCACAGGAAAATGGACTGCTTCTGATTTGCTTTTGATATAGCATATACTGATGCTTAGTTTTACGTATTACTGCTTTTATTAATTTACTATGTATTGTGTAAGAGAGAGACATATGAAATAATGTTCATAACTAAGTTATTCTCCTATTCTCTTTGGTTTAGCCAAAATGTTAACTAGTACTATAATTAAAATAAATATGTTAGATTGTGTTGTCTTTTCTAGTAGTGATTGTCTTTAACATATACTAGTTTAATTAATTAATTCACTTCCCTAATTAAACAGTGTCTTATTCTAAAATTAGACTAATTATCTTCCACTCTGGATTTCAACACCAAGTTCTTCAATTCAAGATCACTACCTACGGTCAAGTCTTCCAAAATGTCTACGCCATGAAGGGAAAACATAAAAATGCACTTGGATTTATTGCATGTATGTAATGGTAAGCTTGATCGTCTTCTTGATAAGAAATTTTACAGAAAATCAGAACACAGAAGAGCTGCTGACCTGGCTTTATTAAATCATTTCGTGGAGTAAAACATGAGATACCACACTAGCTATTTTAGAGAAATTTAGAACTGGTACAAGAATTATGTCATGCAAGTGGTATATGAGAAGGAGGGTATGCTGCATATAGAGGTTACTATTCAAGAAAAAACAGCCCCAAGACTGATTCTGTTTAATAATTTCATAAAAGTTTTTTTTTTTGAGGAAAAAAAAGAGTATGCAAAGTAAATTTATTTCTGACACAAAGCTCAAGAAAATTGACTGTATCGAAGAGAATCAGAAGAATGTCTAGAAAGTGTGACTTTGACTTGAGGAATAGACTAATCAACATGAAGTAAAAATCAATACTGCAAAATAATATGAAGAGCAATTGGAGTTTAATAACAAAAAAATTCTGCTATAAAATGAGGCCTTGTTGTGGGAAGTGACTGGCTGCACAAGATCCAGTTTGAATTTAGGAGTACCATAGGTAAAGTCACATATTCCCAATTCAAGTCTGACAACAAGCTTTCTTAGCAATTATGCATTTTCATTTTATCCTGTGTGTAACTTGAGCTAATTCTTTAGTGTTCCTTATCTGTTTTGAAAGAAACAAACTCAGAAACAGATGAGGTGTACTGTGATAAGCCTACTGATGCCCAGTCCTTCAAGACTGAATATTATATTATAGACTGAGATTTCCTCCTAGGTCATGCTCACCTCCTTGCTTACGAACAATGTGGCAGTTAAGCAAAACTGGAACTGAATATAGGTTTTATTAACTGCTTGATTGAAACATAACTGTTTGCACTGCATCTCAATTATGAGATATAAGTTTGGCTACATGTCATCCCCAACAGCTGTGATGTTTCCCAGGTATACACCCAGCTCTGCTCTGCAATTTCTGGTTCTGAGTTCTGCTGTACTGCACACATTTGTGAAATAAGACAGCCTAAAAGAACAAAGGGGTTTTTTTCTTTCTTTCTAGGAAAATAAAAACAAGAGGAATTATGAGAAAATACATACATAGCCCCACTCCTTTTGCTGGTACAGTTCCCCTTGCACACATACAGCCCCCCTGCCACCCCAAACACACACTGTGGATCCCTGCAGTAGCTGGACAATCCATGAAATAGTAGCTGGGCCTGGATGCTTGCTCTTCCCAACTGTTTCCTGCACAGAGACTTGGGTAGCCATCTCCTCCTGTGGTCTCACACTTAGAGACACATGCACATCCCTGGCTACTCCAGGTAGAACTTAAGTCTGCTTAGTCTGATCTCTCAATTTTCTGTCACCATGGACACCGGAGCCCTCCAACTTGTAGTTTGAGTTCAATTGCTGGCACTCAGACTTGCACACATGCACATGCACACACCAAACACAGTCATTCACTAAGGATAAGAATGAGAAATGGAATTTAATCAGACAGGACAGACTGGGATTATCACATGCAGGAAATGGCCAGATAAGCCAGTTCATTCCCAAATACTGGCCAGCAAACTTCTTACACACAGTTGTTAACACTTTTACCTGTTATCTGTTTTCACACATTTATTCCTCATCCAAACCACTCCAATCCCTCCCTTTTCAATCTTTCATTCCTCATTTACACTTCCCATCATTCCCATTTACACATTCCCACATTCCCATCTTGTCTAATTCCAAAATGCTCTTCTCCTGCACCCCAACCAGTCTTTCATTCCTCATTTACACTTCTCATCATAAGTCTTGTCTAATTCCAAAATGCTCTTCTCCTGCACCCCAACCAATGGGATGCTGCAGTCAGACCACAACAGCTCCTCTGCCTCTCCTTCCTCCTCATACTTTTTTCCCTGACTAGTGTGGAGTCCTTCCATGGGATATAATCCTTCAGGGCATATTCACCTGCTCTAGCATGATCTTCAGCACGGGATAGAGGGAAATGCTTGCTCCACTGTAGTCTTCTCCAGATGCTGCAGGGGAGTCTCTGCTCCAGCACCTGGAGTGCTTCCTTCCCCTCCTTCTTCTCTCACTTTGGTATCTGCAAGGCTGTTTCTCAAACTTTTCTCCCTCACTCCTCTCTCTGCTGTGTGCCATTTTCTGCCCTTTCTTAAGTATATTTTCCCAGAGGTGCCACCACCTTGGCAGATGGGCTCAGCTATGACCTGCAGTGGGCCTGTTGGAGGTGACTAGAACTGTCCCCAAAGAGGCTGCCCCTGCAGCCCCAGACTACCAACAGCTTGGCACCTGCAATGCACACAATACATCCTACCTGTTCCTCTGCACTCCTTCCTGGGCAGGGAAGTGAGCTTTTTATTATGCAGTTTAACAGAAATAATTACCAGAGATGAAGAAGGACATATATTTAAGCTAAAGGGCAATGATAGCAGAAAACCAAACAAATATTCACTGATTGAGAAGAAGTTTAGATAAGAAAACAGAAAACACTTTTAAAAATCTTAAAAGTATATGGATTCTGGAAGAGCTTTCCCATGCAATAACAGAGGGAAAAAAACTAACTGCATTTTTTTTTTATTTAACAGGTTACTGGCAGTTAATGGAAACTCAGCTTAGTGACTCTGAAGGTCTTGCTCAGTTGTGCACAATACTGTATAACTTAGGTCTCTTAGGAGAACCTTTGAAGATCCCTTAGGTGATTTGTGCACAATGTCATCTACAAGGAGCATGTGTTACCTTGGAAAATCTGCTATTTCTTCACTTCTTTTCTTTATTTTTCTTTTCCTCCTCCTACTTGGTACAGAACAATTTTCTAGAGACTATATCTTAGCCTTTATTACTGATAAATATAATTTTTGCAGTGGAGAAGTGGAGGGTAAAATTACACTTCTAGTATCTCAACATATAAAATAATTTTAAATATTAACTCAATTTTATAGGTTGCTCTGGTAATGAAATTTTAATCTAATTTTGTGTTGTGCTTTACATTTCATCATATTCCAAATCCTAGATGCCTTTATAAAATTCTGTGACTTTAAAAAGCTCACACTTCATTATATGTCATCTTAATGAGCATTAGTTTATCCATCTTCATAAATAAAGTACTCTGCATTGCCTATAAAACAGTATTTCCATGTGAAAGACAGTTTTATTCATTGCACTGAATGTACCTTTCCCTGAAGAATAAAAGGAAGAAAGATTCCTATAGTTGTTTCTTCCTTTTCACTCTTGCCTGTGTTTACTTTAATCATTTAGAAGCTAAGAAACTGACATTCTACTAGACCTAAGACTAATTCCCTTGGAAACTGCGTTTAAATGATGGACAAGGTGTACAGGAAAACACCAAATAAATTGTATTCAAGTGAACAGACTAGAATGGTTACCTGCAGATTACTCCTTAATACAGTTCCAGCATAATCAAAAAGAAAGATCACATGTAAAGAATTACTGTCAGCAGTGGTGGGACTGGATCTCAGCATGATGGCTTCAAATAAATCTTAAATTTTGTATGTACTTTATGAAAAAGTATACCAAAACTGCATCAAATGTTATTGGAGCAATCCAAAATGAGTAACATAGGTTTCAATTCAAGTCCAACCAACTGTATATGTTCAGCTTGAGTATACACACATGAACACACAGGCACACACGTTAAAAAAATCTGTATAAGCATAAACTCATATGTACAGGGTTTCCACTAAAAAGCAAAAGCAAAACCAAAATTAACTATTAAATAAAGAAGTAATGACAACAGAAAACACAGTGGGAAGGGGAAGGCCAGTTTTGATTTACGCATACTGAAACAAACTTTTCTTTTTCAAAAAAATGTACTTTTCCTGAAATGCAAATATTTTAAGAGTTAATATTGTCTAAAGCAGAGAAGCATAATAGTTTGTTCAGTTAATGTGTTACTGATTTTCACATAAGATTTAATAAGAGATATATAGCATGCAAAAGAAGGAATAAAAAAGTTAGTGGAACTTTTTATTATACTTCCCTAATTTAAGATATTATTTGTAGCTTTTTGCATGAGATATCAGCTTTGAGGATAATAAACTTTAATTATTTGCTCTTCACAGAGGTACTGAAACACCCTCTTTCTTATGTTCAGTTCAGCTACTGTGCCTCTGTGTGTTCAGGATAACTCACTTCATTTTGAAAACATGGATGATGGTATCTGTTATGACATAGCTTAATATGTCCTAAGAATAAAGCTCTACTCTGCAACTATTACAATTGTCACCATCAGACAATGAAAGGGTGATAATTTAAAGGACTTTACCTTGCATTAAACTTTCAGTACAGAAGTTCACTCCTACAGAGGCTTGCAAGGTTTAATTTATACTAACTCATTCAGGAAAAAGAACTACATCTTTGCCCATGAAAGTGGCATTAAACATACAAAAATGAGTTGTCATGCATGCAATTATTAAAAAATAAATAAATAAATAAATAGAAAACCCAGGGAATTATTTTGGTTGTAGAAAGAAAATGCTGGAATAACAGGAATGTCAGTTGTAATGTCACAGCTGTGGTGGGTTGATCTTGGCTAGGTGCCAGGTGCTCATCAAAGATGTTCTATCACTCCCTTTCCTCAGCTGAACAGCAGAGAGAAAATATAGTGAAAGGCTCATGAGGTTAGAAAAGGACAGGGAGATCACTCACCGATTACTATCATGGACAAAACAGACTCAGCTTGGGGAAAAATTAATTTAATTTATTATCAATCAAATCAGACTAAGATAATGAAATAACCGACTAATCTTAAAACACCATCCCCCCACCCCTCCCTTCTTTCCAGGCTTAACTTTACTCCCACATTCTCTGTCTCCCCAGCAGTGCAGGCAAGCGCTGAATGGGGGATTGCAGTCAGTTCATCACATGTTGTTTCTGGTGCTCCTTCCTCCTCAGGGGGAGGAGGACTCACACTCTTCTCCTGCTTCAACATGGGGTCCCTCCCACAGTCCTCCACAAACTTCTCCAGTGTGTGTCCTTCCCACAGGCTAGAGTTCTTCACAGATTGCTCCTGCATGGGTCCTTTCCATGGTGTGCAGTCCTCCAGGAACAGACTGCTCCAGCGTGGGTCCCCTCCGCTATGGGGTTACAAGTCCAAGCAAACCTGCTCCATCACAGGTTCCTCTCTCCACAGTGCCACAGGTCCCGACAGGAACCTGCTCTAGCGTGGGCTTCCCATGGGGTCACAGCCTCCTTCAGGCACATCCACCTGCTCTACTGGGGATCCTCCATGGGCTGCAGGTGGATATCTGCTCCACCATGGACCTTCATGGACTGTAAAGGGACAACCTGCTTCACCATCGTCTTCACCATGGGCTACAGGGGAAATCTCTGCTCCTGCACCACCTGTTTCCCCTCCTTCTTCACTGACTTTGGTGTCTGCAGAGTTGTTCCTCTTGCAAATTTTCACACCTCTCTCCAGCTGCAGTTGAGCAATAGAATTAGCTGTGACCAGTAATGTTTGTGGGAGTATGCCAGCTACAGTGATTGGTGCTAATGGAGGAGGAAGAATTATGACAGTTACCTTAGCTCTGCCAAATTCTGTCAAGAGCTGGTCAAGAACTAGCTCATCCATGCTAGAGAATTCTAGCAAATGCACATATTAATGGACTAAATACGTGGCATGGATCTTCTGGATTGCTTTGAAAGGAACAAACATTTCCAGGTGGAAGTCTGATACTGAGTCAACATCAGTCACTGTGGTGAAAATCTACCCTATACTCACTTTGAAAAAGGACAGTGTCTGCACTGCAAACAATTCCGAAATCTCCAGTGCTTAATGGCAGTGCAACCTTTATGGTATTGATAGTTGAATGTGTATACCAATTTGTTTATATTTTCTTAGACGAATTCAATTCAAATGTCATCTACATATATATAGATCTTAGATTAGAATACTTTAATTATATCTAATCAATAGAAAAGTGTATATTTAAACTCTAGCTTTAAGGTTAATAATCCTTATTAAATTCCAATTATATCCTTAAAAAAGAAAGGCAAGTTATTGAAAATCCAATATTGCAATAAAGATTCCAGTTACAGAAAGTGTTGTGGTCCTGCTGGCACTACAGACCTCACTGAGCTTGTCTGACCCACTCAGGGCTCCCCCCACCTGCCCATGGCCCAGGACCCCATGTCATCCCCCAGGGCCATCAGCCCCTTCCCCAGCAATGCTGCAACAAGGCTGATCTCCAGCTCCTACAGCCCTGCCCTGCCTGACCATGGGACCCACCAAGCCAGGCCCACCCACAAGCCCATGTCCCGGCCCATCAAACATGTCCCAGTCCCCATGGTCCTGCTGGCCATCCTGAGGTTGTGCCCATAGGGATCTGCCAGCCTGTGCTGCACCTGATGGGAAGACTAACTTTTTAAGTTGTACCAAAATTTGAAATTTTTCCCTTTATACCATCTTTCTGAATTCATCTGCCTTCAACTTCCAGACACTGTACAACTACCTGCTAATATACATGGCACATAAGGGAACATGGGTTTAAAAGTAAATGTTACCATGTAACATTTGTATTGCATTTTTAAAAATACAGTAGCAAAATGATTCCAACCTTCCATTTTATTCACACTTTCTTACATAAAAACACCTTATTATATAAGGAAATAATACACTTTCAAAATCTCTTGTTATGTGTGACTGCATGTTTACCTATACCTACATCTAGGTTCTTGAAACACAACTCATACATCAATAGAAGGAACAAAGAAATTTACACAGTTTGAATTCTTGCCTGATGTGAATTCTTGTCAGATGGGTGGGAAGTGAAATCAAAGTACAGATTCACATGCTCTACTCCTAGTCTCAACAGCTGAATATATGAAATATATATATGAGCTATCAGAAAATGGTACCACATTGTAGATACAGTACAATAATTTATGTATGTATGTATGTGTGTATTTATTTATTTATTTATTTATACATTTATGACACCTGGAGAATCTGAATAACCTGACACGAATTTAACTCTGAAAGTAAACTAAAGAACAATTTTTTTCTTTTTTTTTTTTTTTTTTTAGAACTAAATGGATTACTTTTTATCTTGCCCTTGAACATCTGCAATCAGTCACAGTTCTTTTCTAGAGTTATGAACCACAAGGGTTTTCATACATATAGTATAATAAAAAGCCCTGTTACAACTAGAATCCACGTAGTGATAACGGAGACGGCTGCTGAATCATTAATATAGTGAAAGCATAGTAAAAGTTATTTTTATAATTCAGCTTATTTCAAGAGCAGCATGTTCTCTCAAATGCTATTGATGGATGATTTAAATTATTCTCTGTACTTAAATGTCAAAAAGGAAATGAAAGCAAATGTTGCATGGAAATCTTAAAAAATAAAAGGGAAAGTTTATGTTCAAAATGTATGTCTAAACTGAAGTCCTAGCAAAATTTCTACTTTGTGTATTCTGAAAGTCACAATGTTGATTAAATTAAAATCAATAGACCCCTCTCAATATTCACTCAGTTATCACTGTAATATCATTCAAATACCAAAATAATAATCTGGCATACTATTTTCAAGTACGATTAGTTATAGGTAATTTTTAAATTGCTACAAAAGTTTTGGGTTGTTCTTTTTTTTAAAATAGAAAGATGAGTGTTTAAGAGCAAAATAATATTTATTTCCTTCTTCAAGTTTCTGTTCTAATTTTTGTTATAGTTAAAGTAAGCCTGAATATTTTCTCTAGAAAGGTCAGTGTAAAGACTGTGGTTCTGATACTGTTTCTGTGACTTGGTTTATTCATCACAGTATGGTGGTATAATGTCAGAACTAATAGATATAATTCTTGTTTAAAAAAACACTTCATGATTATGGTCTAATCAGCACATTAGTTTATCTGGTCAAATAAGAAAGCAGCTCCAGATCAAGACTTCTAAATGAAGGTGTACTCCTGTGAAACAGGCATTTATGTGGTAGTTTAATTTAGCTGGCAGCCAAACAAGAAACAATCGCTTATCCTCCCCATCCACCCCAGGGAATAGGGGAGAGAATTGGAGGGGTAAAGGTCAGGAGACTTGTACATTGAGATAAGAACATTTTAATAATTGAAGTAAAATAAAAACTAAAATATTAATGGTAATAATAATAAAAAACCAACTATGTGTGTATGTATATACTTATGTATATAAGTGATGCAGAGTACAATTGCTCACCACCCGCTGATAGCAGTCTCAGAGGAGGGAAAAGGAACCCTAAAACCAAAATCTCAAACCTGGAAAAGTGAGCCCGAGCGATTCCCGAGAGAATCCCCCCCAATCCCCCTGCACCGCCTTTTCTAGTGAGAAAAGTCATTGGAGAATTAGTCAATAGACTCCAGGGATCCTATGGTGTGATACAGAGAACACTAACTTGAATACTGAAGAGTACAATTCAGATGCCAAAATGTAGGTATTTGAAGTTATTTTTCTTGCTGTAAGGCCTGACTTCCAATAGCTGCTCCAGATCAGTGCAGGTCTCCATTCAGTTGTATTCCTGGATGCCCTAGGGTATCACACATGGCAATGGGTGCACACATTTGGGTAATTGAAACCTTCTTTTTGGTCTGAATAATTCTCTTGATTACATTGACCATATTAACCAGGAGTGAAATTTTACATATCTATGTTAATGAGTTATCCTGAAACGGAAAAAAAGATGTACACAAGGCTGTTGGGCACTACACAGGACATAAGGGAGATGTGTGCTGTTCCAGAGTGACAACAGGAGACAAGACAGAAACACCTGGAGAATTTCAGTCACTGTTAGTCATCTACGTTTAGGAAACATAATTCTCTGTTAGATGTATTGGCAGCTTCCACAGAGACGTCTCTTCAGATTCCTACACAGAGGCATCTAGTTTTATTTAAGAAGACAACGATAGCTAAAACAACTGCAGTGTGCTGGCAGGTATTACCTATGGAGGACCTATGCCTTCTTGAAGTGGTGGCTGGAAACTAGGAAGGATATGATAAGCCTTAATACTTTTAAAATTCAATGCTTATCTTTGAACAGGTAAATTTGGTCCCTATCTCACACACTGACATTAAAATTTATATATCCTAAATTTCAAATCAGTTACAATCATCTGAGACATTCTAATGCATAAGAAACATCCTCAGAGGACTAGCAGATACCACAGAGGGCCTATGGAGATCCATGCCTTTCAAGAAGACCATGTTATGTCCATGCAGGATAGCCCAGGACATCTCAAAGAACACTAGATGGCCAAGCGTGGCCAAAGGAATCAAGTCATAGATGCCTATGATTTATTATTAACACTAACATAACCGAATTATTCCTATACCTTAGTTATAAGTACATGTAGAGTATAAAGGACATTTCAAATAAATTAGGTGAATCACCAAAATTCATTAGTTCAGATATGGATGTGTAAAGACAGGTGAGATTAATGCTGTTTTCAGTGAGGATGAGACATCATTTGCAGAAATGACTTGACATTATAGATAATAATTTGTTTCCATTCCTGTGGTTTATACTTGCACCAGTAGCTCAAGGTAAGTAAACACTATGGAGACAAATTACCCTTAAATAAAAAAGTTATATTAAGAAATAGGGCTAGCTATCTGTGTTAGCAATTTTCTTGCAAGAAATATGATTTTATTTTTAATCTGAGTGGCTTTAAGACAATGTAACGCACCAGTGAAAAAAAACCAGACCTTAAAGACTTTAAAGAAAGAATGAAACATACATTCTTTTAAGAAGGACAACAGAATCAGAGAGGTTTCTGAGAAAAAAAGGAACAGCAACTGCAGAAAATAATAGTGCTGGCTATTAACTTTAAGATAGTAGAAGTAGAAATTATAAAATACTAAGAGATGCATAGAAGCACAGGCAAGTCAGTGCTGAATGATAAGGAACATGGACTGGATACTGTCACATATGAGGCAAAATTTTAAGAGCTGTATTTGAAGAGAGCAACTCAGTAGCTAAAGCCATGTAAGAGGAGACCTTGAAGATTTAGTAGTAGAAACAAGTGTTAATAACTGTATGGATGGCTTTAAATTTTTATTCAGATTTTCTTTTGTTAGAGAGGCTTCATACAACTTGTAAAATGATAGAATTTTCAATCTTTAGTGATCTTCTGCATCAAAATTTCACTTATCATTTTACATTTTTTTTATAACTTCAGTTCTCCTAATGAATTTACCTGGATTTATTTTTTCTTTATTTTCTTTTTTTTTCTGATAAAAGATTTTATGGAAAATACTGACTAAATTAAATGCTTAGTTGGCTTGAATTACTTGAACTGTACTTACTCCCACTTTCTTTAGAAAATCTATTAGAAATTCTTATGAAGTAGCACTTGAATTTTTTCTTAAATGCAAAGTGTTTAATTTTTAAAAAATGTGTTTCTTTCAAAGATCTTTTGAAAAAATAAAAGAGTCTCTTGAGCTTTTGCTGAATTTTGTGATGATGTATGGGGAATTCAGCTGGATTTTTTTTTTTTTTTCTTTTGAGAGAGAGATTGATCTTTAAGAATGGTATGGAGCAGAAATTTGTTTCAAGAAGCAGAAATCAACAGAAGTGGAAATTGGGCTATTCCTTCAAGGATCAGTTATAGTAGGAGAAAGTTTGTGAATGGATAGAAAACACAGTTTAGAGAGCAAATGGTCTGAAACCATCAAAGATCAAGGATTGAAATGAAGAAAAGTGGGTTTTTTTGTTGGGTTCTTTTTTTCAGAATTGCTGGTCCTTTATTTTTGTTTTACTCTTCTGTTGAATTCACATGCAAACTAAAACAACTGATGTGTGTGTGGATCAATAGATTAGTTTTCTGTATCTGAGTTAATCTCCTTAGAAAACTAAGGTACTTAGGTAGACAGTGACACTCCCAAAATGTGCATATATCATTCAAAGTCATCTCACTTTCAGTCATTCCAAAGTTATGCACTTTTACCAAAGTCACTCTACTCTCATGCAAAATGACATAGACTTTATTTTAAGCTTTCAGTTTCAGTGCAAGCAAGTCACGTAATTGCATGAATGAGGCATTGAGCCCGAGGTGATGCAGAGTAGGCACAGCGCTACTGCAACACAATACCATACTAAGGTCCATAACAGTCTGAAGCATATTGGAGCACCGTTCTGTTAGCTTGGACATAGTATTAGATTTATATAATCCCATAACTTCCACCCTGGAGATAATTTCTTTAGTAAAGTTCAGTATCACATCTGTATGAAGACACAGCCTAACACCCAGATTAGTAATGCTGCCCAAGCATCAGTCAAAACCTTCTATCTGAGAAGTAAGGATGTCTAAAACAGAAATTTCCTCTTCAGGTATGATAACTGGAAATTACTTCAAATCTGATGCAGAAAGCAAAATGGACTGAAAATCTCCAATCCATTTTAGTGTCAGGGGTTCTTCGAAATCCTATCCGTGCACTGCTGGAGGTTATCAAAACATGCACGTTTCCAGAGGCCCTGCATACATCTCTTCATTCAGACTGTGTAACAGGGACTGGAAAGTCTCCACATTTTCCTCAGAGACAGGTTGAACGCTGGTTTCTATCCCAGTAGAGGCTACAGCAGAATCAGCGTACAATTCCAAAATTGTTTGTTGCCTGCTATTTTTTTTTCTTGGTATTCAGGTTATTCATTGAGTAGCCCAAAGTAGTTAATAGGTATATGACAATGTTTTCTTTGGTTTCCAGTGTCTGAAAAACTCTATCTCTTTGACAGAAATACAGTAAATTGTATAAAGATATTTCAATATTAGGAGTTTAAAAAGTAAATAATGAAGAAAAAATACTCAATATTCTTCATTTTGTTCTCAATAAATATTTATTCTGTGAAAAACAAAAAAGACAAAACCAGCAAACCCCTTTTCTTCTACATACCTGACGTATGTTTCTTTCACATTTGCTTGTATCAGATTATCTGTATAAAGAAATAACTTAATTACAGTCTGTTCCAATATATTTTTCACCCACAGTAAGCAACTAACTAAAACCTCTTAGGGATTAACAGCATTGCAGTGATTGTGGAGTTTCAGTGAGTTAGTGAGAGGGAAGAAAAAATCTCAAGAATACTTTTTTTTTTCCCCCCAAGGATTTGTTTACTTCTATTGATTACCAGAATTGGGTAATTCACAATATGTCAGTCTGTTCTTTCAGGAGCATTTCAGGAATTAATTACTTAAAAGACTTTTCAATTTATTTTATACGACCATTATCTGTTGTGAATAAAAATCTATCTATCTAACTACGCTTATCACAGTACAAGTGAAATTAAAGCTCTGTTAACCATTTTAAGGTTTTTTTCCAGACATATAGTAACAGGACATTTTGCAGTCAAACAATCTGCTCATATTCCCAATAAATGAACAGTGTGATCTTTAAGATTGCCTGGGTTACCATGGATACCAACACGTATGCTGTCTAACACTAAAGTCACAAGATGTACTTACACTGTTTCTGAATTAAACAGTTTTCAGAATTGTTAAACACAACAGAACAGTATAGTTTGGGGTTTTGGTTTTGGTTGTTATTTTGTGGGGTTGTTGAGGGTTTTTTGTCTTTGTTTTTTGGGAGTTTTTTGTTTTGTTTTGTTTCCCCCTAGAAAAAGGCATAGTAATACTAAAGGTAGAAAAAAAAAATGATACTCACCAGTAGTCTTTTACAACTTGGCATCTTCATCAGCTGAGCTGTCTTCCTTAGTTGCTGAGTGATAATGATTTCATTTTATGACATTTTACTTTGAACTACTGAAGGTTACTATGGAAACCTCTACTCTTCCCCTCTTCACATTCTTTGAACAGGTAGTAAGTCTCACTGTGTGGGGGAAATGGCATATCCACTGAGTCATTACTTGAAAATCAGCTCTAAATTGCTTTTACCTTTCATGAGGCAATGTTAAGCTGAGATTTGCCAGGCAGTCTGGTAGAAGAAGACAATATTTTAAGGGGAAAAAAACCCCAAAAACAAAAACCTAAATATTGTTATTTGACTTACTGACATTTCATCTTTCCTTGATTATCATGGTTGATTTTTATAATTGCTACAAAGTTTTCCAAGATGGAATATAAACTATTGCAGCAATAAACTATATAATAAAAATGGTGCAGGATGCACACCCACATGGTTACTCCTGTTTTCATTTTTTTATTAGCTTACCATTAATTCTTATTTTTTATTTTTTCAGCCCTCTATCTGACATATGTATCTGACTTACCTTGGAACTGCAACAGGGGTTTTTTTGTTTGTTTGTTTGTTTTTGTTTTTTGTTTTTTAAAAAAAAATTCCCTGTCCAAATCATGCTAGCAATTAATTGTCAAACTACATGTGGCGGATAGCATTAGCCAGCTCTTCTTTTATTACCTCCAATATACTTATTACATTATTGTTAGTTCTAATCCAAAATTCATGATGTCTAACCAGAGCCTACAACTGGGTTCTTAATTCTCTTAATCTAAATTTTGGTTTGTAATTTAGAATTTTTAAAAAAATAATTTCAGATCAGTCTTCATCTTCGACCATCAAATAATCTAATTCTTCATATATTGCAATCCAATTCTGTCCCCCAGTCTCTAAGAAAGTAAGCTAATGATATAGGACTCCTATTATTTTACATTTCTTTTTAGTCATGGAAAAAAAAACACCACCAACAACAAAAAAACCCAACAAAAAACCCTATAGTTTTGCTCCTCGTAATTGACTTTTCTAGCTTTTCTCCTTTATTTGGGTTTATCTGCTTTGATTGGAAAATTTCCAATATCAAATAAAGAAATAAAGCCAATGACAAATCTTTGACAATCATTTATGTAAGGCTTTTGACTGCCAGAATGTAATTTAGTGGTTTTGGAAAAGACATCCGTAAAGATTTCACTTCACTTTTTAATTTGCATTCAGAGTGGAATTGAAGGGCAGAAGAGTCCAGAGCCTCCTTTGCCAAGAGCAGATGTCACATTATTCATCTCCCAAAGTTGCTTAAGCAATATCCAACTGTAAATCATTTTGTTCTGCTACATCAAAGACTTCTCCTTCTTCACCACCATCAACCAAAATCACATTCAAGTATATGTATCTTATATTTTCTGTTCATTTTGCCTAGTAAGCCTGGATAAATATATAATTTTTGTTAACATTTAAATGACAGATTTTTGCACACAAATTCAGATTCAGGGAAGTTTTTGTAAGGCATTAAAATGTCAGACACTTTTAGCTCCAGTTTTTCTCTCACTATTATTGAAATTATATTGACAAAATCAATATAAAATATTATATTCTAGATTTATATGAAAGTTTATATTTTTTCTTTTTCACCTGCCATAAAACAATAACCTGATAGATAGATACGTACAAATGCTCTTTCTCTAACCTTTATTCCCTTACTTTTATCATTACTGGGTTTTTGGTTTTTTTTTTGCTTTTTATAAAAATTATCTAGATACCACAATTTAAAAATTTTTAACCAAAAATAGAGGAATGATCCTTTTTTTTTTTCTTTTTTTTTTTTCCTTTTTTTTTTTTTTTTTTTTAAATATCCCAAACCAATTTTGTTATGGAATTTACTCTCGGAAGTGTGAAAAAGTAAAAAGTAAACACATGGCAGTTCAGGGTCTCCAAACCAATTATTATTTTGATAAATGCACAACATCACATCAACACAATTGACATTACTCTTAAATAAAAAGCCTTTTATGAGCTTTCTGCTACATCAGGTTTTTAGACCTTTGGTTATTAGCTATAAACCTTTATAAACAACTTGATTATTTGAAGGAAGTTAGTAATTTCAGTCTCTGTGCCAAAGAACCATGTATTTCTAGAAATATATAAGGCTTAAGGAAGCACAAAAGACAAAAAGGTGTTGTTGACATATTCAAAGGTCTCCAATTGTTCTTTTAGAATAAGTAATAGCAGATTAATTCATGAATTTAAGAAGCAACATTATATGAAGAATAACATGTAAGAATTACATACTATCTACTAGAATAATGCTAACACTGAAAGCAATAAATAATTGGTGGACTTGGCAGTGGCAGTGTTAGGTTTATGGTTGGACTTGATGATTTTAAAGGTCTTTTCCAACAAAAATAATTCTATAATTTTATGAAATAATAAATTTATTTTACTAGACCTTATTTACTATCAAGTATTTTTTTCCCATTAGGCAAACAAATTACATAATATCCATAGGCTTTTTTTCCTCTGTTTGTAAGTTTCCATAGTCATATGCAAAAAAAAATTAACCAAAAAAAAAAAAAAAAAAAGCTTTAAGGAACCTGAAAAAAAATACTTGGAGATATTAAAAGTTTGTATTTTCATTTGAAAATGTTAGTTATTTGCATTTAGTCCGTTTCCCACTCCGAAATAGTTAATTTCCACAATATAGAATGCTGTCTGAATGCATACAATGTAAACAATACAGAATGCATGCAATATGAATTCACCCAGAATTAATGCTGAGGAAGAAGATGGAACTGTGAGAAGTACACACAGACAAGGAAAATCGGAGGAGAAAATTATAGTAAGATCAGACCTTTGTTAAACTGAGGATTTATGTGCCAAATTCCTAGATATTAATCTTGACATAAAGTATTTCTAATAAATGTCTTTCTATGTGTTTTCTTGAGGATAAATGTTAGTAAATTAACGTAGCCAGTATTATCTGTATTCAGTAGATATCTGGTCCACACTAGTAGGTACAGTAACAGGTAGTCAATATCTACCTGTAGACTTGAAGGTTATTTGTAACTTTGATCACCAGGAGATGGGACTTTATGATGTGGCTGTTGTCCACATTTTCCATATCTGGTTTCTAGTTAGGTTACTCACCTGTCCTGGCCCATGTTAACTAGGACAACTCTATCATCAAGTCTTGGGCAATGGTGGTAGAAGTTCCACAGATCCTTCTGCTGTTGTCACTGGGTTATAAGGGATGAAAAGTTATAGAGATGAAAAAAAAGATAAAGAATTCTATGGGTGTAGAATATTGGTTACCATGCAATATGGCACCCCATAACTGGGAGTGGCAGACCTTTGTATTTTAAATTAGAATGCAACTATCATTATTAATATCTATTACAGCCTAAGTGTGTATCAGCACCGAATAACAAATCATGTTGGTTTTTTTTTTTTTTGGGACACAGAAGCACTTATACAAAGATTTTTGGGTGGGGTTTTTTTTGTTTGTTTTTGTTTTGTTTTGTTTTTTAATTCATATTATCTTTCTATATTTGAATTTTACTGTCCTGTTGTCTGATTCCTGAAAATTACAAAAGGAAAAGTGTAGGTCTACCTGAAAAAGCTCATGTGATCTTCAGGTACCATTTTTTTTTCTGAAAACATCTCATGTAGGTCAGATTCAGTTATTTTTATTACTTTTGACACGTCTTTAATTTTTCATCATTAGTACACCCTTTGCTACAAGGATATTGATCCTAAAACCACTTTTACTTTTAGGCTCCCTTCACTTATTATTTAACTTCACATTGTATTTCAGGTCACCAGTTCCATCATTACAAAAAACAATGAGTGTGCTAATTCACTGACATTATCATCAAACCAAATTTACTTTGAAAGCAATTGCTTTTCCCAGTTAGTTAATCTTTAGTTAGGTGTAAAAACTGTAGTTGTGGATGTAAATTATTAATGTCTACCTTAAACAGTCTGTAACAGATTTCACAGATGTCTTTACAGTGATGGCTGAGATAGAAATTTATGGGATAGATGATATTATGGATGGCAATTTGTAGACTATATTGGTCTTTAATGAGAATTTGATTAAGGAACACAGTGAACTGGCTTTGCAAATTCTTTCTGAACTGTTTACCTCCTGTGGCAACATTTCGGTAAAGAAAGCAAGCTGATAAAAGATTTGTAGTTCAGTGGTAATCGATACAGAAAGAGAACAGCTCAAGTTAAATTTTAAAGCATTAACAAAAAGCTGAAGGAGTTAGATGTTTTGAAATCACAGAAACAGATGGAGGAGGGTGAAAACAAAACAAAATGAAAAAAAACTTTAAAGTTTAATTGCAAAGAAATGAAAGATCAGTATGATTATAGTCAAATTTTACTCAGCTCCTTTTGTTCAGCCTGACTTGACACAATATGAATTACATTTATTCGGCTTTCTACTGTCTCTTCAGCTACAAAATCCATGTGGATTCTGGTAGAGTTTTTGATACCCTTTCTTTTTCAATATTGCAGATACAGTAATTACTCCTGGGAAATAGTGAAATGCTGCTTCATAAGTATGTGCAAGTGGAGACTTCCTCTGGAAGCTGGAATGCAAGCTATCCAGGATGCATGGCTACCTGTTTTGTTTGTGTAGATCTTTGCTTTATCAACTTTATACCAATCTATCCTATAATCTCAGCTTTCTGTTGTGTAGACTTAGTCATAGAAGCAACGTTTTAGGTATATCTAGTGAGTGTTCACCTTTTCACTTCCTTCTCAGCTAAAATTTTGCAAAAAGGCTGACTGAGCTCTGAGTTACTTGTTTCAAAGTCAAGTAGATTATATGGCACCAGCCACAAAAATTCAACATATATATTTGAGCAACTAGATTATACATCACTTGTCTCTAAGCTTTTTAATTCAGGTACCAAAACCCTCAAATTATCTCAGGCTGATAAACTGTCCAAAAGTACAGAATTTGTAGTGCTCTTGATAGGCAGTTATTCTGTAGTCTTAAAATATGAATTCAGCTAAGCTACCCTACATACGTTAGATAACAAAATAAAAAGAATGTTGCCATTGTGAAGAGTAATTTTGTGCACAAAAGTTTAAACTTTATCAGAATTATTTTCTAATTGTTTTGAAAAAAATGTACCAAAGGTAGTCTTCCCAGGTAAGGAATAACACTGCAAAAATTGCATAAATTATTATGATAATGGTTTTCTGACAGTTCCCTTCCCTTCCCTTCCCTTCCCTTCCCTTCCCTTCCCTTCCCTTCCCTTCCCTATACTATACATGTTCTGCTGTTCTAATTGTTTCTTAGCAATTACTGAGAAGAAAGACCTAAACAACTGTGTTTTTTTGGATGGTTTGTTTTTTCTAAATGACATACATAATATATATATCAAGCCACCACAACAATGATCTTTCATATTTGTCTTAAATTATTTAGACACAAAATTAAAATTATTTTTTCATGCTACCTCGGTGAAGCTGAATTTAGAAAAAAATGCACTAACACCTAGGATAAAAATAAATTTAAAATAGACATCTGTATTTTGGAATTGTCTTTTTCAAGACTTTCTGTACAGGAAGTATATTAGTCAACTGATATGTAAAATAATAAGTGAGATTCAGCAACACTTTTTTGATATATTACATATGTAAAGAAATTTGATGATTCTTGTGGCAATTTCCCTTTTCAAAGTTGTGTTATATATATAACCCTTTTTTTCCATAAACTCTGCTATAACTTTCTTTGGCTCTTAGAAATGTGGCTGTTCTGTTGTAAGGATCTGAAACCTTGCATTGATATGGCACATCTGTGTAATCTTGGCCCAGACTTCCAATGAAAATGCTAAGTTGTGAGAAAGAGTTGTGAAAATGTCTGTAGAGGTGTAAGAAACATAAAAGTACAGATGAATATAGAATTTAGGGGGAAATATGCATCAAACACAGTGTAACCAGCTGGTCAAAAAAGGTAATTAGCCCACTATATTCAGCATTGGTGCAGCCCCACCTTGAATATTGTGTGCAGTTCGGAGCCCCATAATTTAAAAAGGGTATGAAGGTCCTTGAATGCATCCAGAGGAAGGCAACAAAGCTGGTGAAGGGGCTGGAAGGAATGTCCTGTGAGGAGCAGCTAAGGACTCTGAGTTTGTCTGGTTTGGAGAAAAGGAGGCTGAGGGGCAACCTCATTGTTTCCTGAGGAGTGGACTTGGAGAGGAAGGTGCTGATCTCTCCTCCCAGGTATCCAGTGATAGGACACATAAGCTGTGTCAGGGGACATTTAGACTTGATATTAAGAAATATTTTTTTACTGAAGGTAATGTGAAATACTGGAACAGTCTTCCTAAAAAGGTAACTGATGTGCCAAGCCTATCAGTGTTTAAGAGGCATTTGGATAAAGCCCTTAACAGCATGCTTTAACTTGGTCAGCCCTTAACTGAAGAGGCAGTTCAACTAGATGGTCATTGCAGGTCCCTTCCAACTGAAACATTCTATTCTATTCTATTCTATTCTATTCTATTCTATTCTATTCTATTCTATTCTATTCTATTCTATTCTATTCTATTCTATTCTATTCTATTCTATTCTATTCTATTCTAGTAAAGCTTTAGGATTCAAGAGGGAAAATACTAATTTTGAAAGGTATGAAATACTAAAGGAAAAACAAGGAGTCATCATTCCATTTTTAGTCGTCATTGCTTGGTCAGTCATCAGTTATTGTTCATTGGTTGGTTAGTCATCAGTTTTTGTTTCTGGTGTCACCAGTGTCAACACATTTGATTGGTGATTGTGATTTAGAAACAATAAGGATGTTTCCAAGGACTAACAGAGGCTGACTCTTCTCTCCTGATTGACACCTGCATTGCCAGCAATAACCCTTTCAGTATTGTCTTGGAGATGCTTGAAGCATGAATACTTACCTTAGTATCTTGTTAAATTCTAGTGATTTTTCATGTATGTTGGTAAATAAATAATTGCTTTATACTTTATAGGCTGTATATATTTTTGGAGAGTCTGTGGACAGTCAAAGATATCTGAACAAAGTGACTCAAGCAGGGGCAGTATCACATAGGACACAAGAAATGGTCAAGTCTTTAAAATCTGCAGCATCAAAGAGGATCCAAGGGTGGTGAAGCTTTTTTGTATAGTTCTGTTTTCTTTGGGGTTTTTTGGAGGAGTCAGATTGAATTAAAATAATAAGCATAATATCTCAGTGACCAATGTTGTAATTTCATACGATTTAACGACTTCCAGCATTGCAAAGAGCTTCCTGACTCTCCTCATCCACTTTATTCCTACCACCACAGCTTGTTTCTCTCCTCACAATTTGCTCACCATTATCTCAGTATAAATCTGCCAGAGGG
>NW_010291930.1:0-1795 GCF_000700745.2 Antrostomus carolinensis
GAACGCTACAGGTAATGAAGAGGGTACGTGACTTGGGCAGAATCAGTGAAACGTGTCCACCCTCAGGTCATATACCATATTTTAATAAAATTCTTAATTTTTAATAAAATATGGTATAGTTTTAAATGCAAGGCTCGTAAGTACAAGCTGTGCTGTGAAATTACACAGGCCTGCCTCTCGCACCCTTCACGTTGAAAAAGCAGATGTTTCCAGGGCTGAGCTCCCCTCAGTGTAGGGAGCAGCTTGGGCAGCCTGCCCTCCTCTCTGAGTTAGGAGCCTCGAGAAGTCAGGGTTCACTAAGGGCACTTAGGACCAGACCTTATTTGAATGGTCAGTTATTGTACCTCTGACATTTCATTTGCTGTGCAAAAAAAAAAAAAAAAAATAAATACACCTGATATTTTTTAATTCATCTTTTGCTGCTGTAGTGTCGTTGGCATCAGGGGAAGTGCCACCTGCAACTTCTGTGGAGTTGCTCTTCAACTTGTTTTGTTCCTTTGTAACAGAGGAAGAAGTGTTCTCAGTTTTAGGACTAGAGGGTTGTTGGGTTTTTTAACAGAAATGCTGCTTGCTTCAGCTTTGAGCAACATGCTTTGGTAACATACAAGAAATAGAATTTACCAAAATCAGAGGTAGTGTTCAGGTAATGTGACTGAAAGGACTAGCCCGTGTAGCAGATCTCTTGATGGATGGTGTTGCTGGTTTCTTCAAGAAATTTTGGTAAGAGGTTTCTGGTCAAACTTTCAAGATCATGTCAGCAAATAGATATTTTTGTATTAAGTAGAAGAAGTGGCATTTACAGTTTGGGGTCTTTTTTTTTCCCCCTCCTTCTGAAACAGAAAATGTGGTCAGTTGGGTAAGATTAATTTCCTTCAGAAACTGAAATGTACTGTGGGTTTTGTACCTTGAACTCTTAATCCCTTTATTCATACGTATTTGTAGCTATCTGAACATTGTTTCCTGGTGTGGGAAGTTTTGGTGCTCAAAGTCAGCCAAGATATGTGTTTGAGGATTAAAAAAAACCCAAACAAACAAACAGAAAAAGAACCAGAATTTTAGTTTTGCTTTCACCACACAATAGACCATTCACTTTTATTATATTTGTTTTGGCTAGTAAATTAGAAGCTGAAGAACAGCTGAATTTGCAGTGGCCATCTTTTTTTTTTTTTTTTTTTTTTTTTTTTCCCTGGGGAAGTAAATTGCTGTTCCAGTAAATTTTCTAGGAATTATCTTCTCAAATTCAAGTTCCTTTTATCTTTTTCTTTAGGCTTCTTGTGGAATTTTAAACATCTCAATATAGTATTGATAATTGGAGGTAAATTCTCTAAATTTTTAGACTTAGAACCCCCAGGAAATCCTTTGTCTGGAACAGCATACGAAGTGTGTAGTTTACACTGTAAGATTTTTAGTCCTTTTAACTGAAATCTGTTACCATGGCCCCAGTCTTTTACGTGTTTCAGTTTATCTGAACAGAGGGTGTGAAGTCCCATTGATTTTAATGAAAGTACTCATGAATGAAGCAAAGCAGTACGTCATAGATGTTTGCAGATGTGTTTCTGTTTTCGTGCTCTGGAACAATAGCTGTATTTGTACACCAGAAGAATGTCTGAAATGTTTTTACAAGGAAACCAGATTTGCATATGTGTCTTTAACATACTGTGAAATATTTGCAGGAAAGCTCTCCTTTTCTACAACCTGAGAGTATTAGCATCAGGAATAACTATTTAGACTATACCAGTTATCAGTTTGATTCAAACTCACTAAAATGCTCACCTTTTTGCTGTTATTCCCCCCC
>NW_010291930.1:1818-5461 GCF_000700745.2 Antrostomus carolinensis
CCCCCCCCCATATTGTTTTAAAATGCATTGGTGGTATTAGGAGATGTAGTTGAGGGAGAGAAAAGGAACATAAGCATTGACAGTGTTTCTCAGTGTTCCTGCACGCAACACTTTGAACGACATGAGTAATATGTGTCGTGCTGTGTTTAAATGCTTAAAACTGTCACTCAGTCAAATCTCTGAGGAAAAAACTGTGAGTTATAAACCATGATCCTCTGTTCATTGCATGTGCTTGTGCTGGGCCTTCAAGTGGCCCGTCAAGTTGTTTCCTACAACAATCTGGACCTTTGTGCCTCCTCTAAACTCCCTAGATTTTCTTGAGTCTATGTGAATCTGCAAGCCTACCGGAGCATTTTTTAAGGAGGGACTAAGGCGTAATTTGAAACATCAGTCTGTGTAAATTAGTTAGCAGTTTATGGTCCTGCCAACAATACCAATAACAAGTATCTTGCTGTAAGGCTGTGTGTTGTCATTCCACAGAGGTCAGTGGCAAATGCATCCTAAGTAAAGGTCATCGATACTGCATATGCTCACTGATTTCTAAGTAGTCTTCTTTCTAGATATATGCTTATCTAACATTTGGGTCTGCAAAGCATGCAAAAATCTTGATGTAACAACGAATTTGTTAAACCATAGAACACGTAAGTAAAGGATAAGACCAAGTGGAGTAGTTACTAGGTTCTTGACCTCAGCTTTTTCACACAGCGTAGTTTTAAATTTCATTTACAGCTGTAAGATACGCTGAGGGTTTTTTGGGAAGGATGACACAATGTAACTCTAAGGAGAAGGGTTATGAAAGTACTGTACAGCAACTTGCCAACAAAAATGGAAGAAAAAAAAATATACTTTCTAATAGTTCTTAGGCTCAGAATACAGACACCTTTTCAGGGGAACCGATTAAACATCAGATGGATGGTCAGTAGAAGTCGTGGCTGAATGTTTCTTCAGTTACAAAGGATACCAAGCCTAGCTGTTGTAAAATTAACGCTGAACAACGTTATTGTTCTATGGTCAAACACAATTTTAAATTACCTTGTTAATTACAGTGTTAATTAAAATTTTGACAGTTGTCTCTCACCAGAACTGCTTTGGACAGTCAATTATAGTATAAGATGAAACAGGAAAAGGTGTGCTTGTTGATATTATCATTCATATTTATATCTATATAGAGAGATAGGTAAATGATGTCTACATTTGTATCTTCATATATGGGAAAAGCTTTTTTATCGTGTCTTACATGCTGTAGTATTTAATTATATGGCAATATTAACATACCTTATCTTACTCATTTAAAGTTTTCTAAAATTTCTTCTGTTGAAGAAGATGATACAATTAAGAGTCTGATATCATCAATCAAGTTACTGTACAAGTCTCTTGAATCTGCATTCTGGACACTGCCCTCCATATGTCATTAAAATATTTTTCCTTTAAAATGTAAGTTGAAAAAAATCAAGGAAAATGAGTCAGCTTTCCAGCACTGGTATAAGAAGCCTTTCTCTTAATGGATTTGTAATGATAGAAGAGTTATTTGTTCCCTGCAAGACTGCACAAAATTCCAACTAAATATCTTTGGTACTTTCTAAGGACCAATTCAGTATGATTCTTCCATTTCCTCATTTACTATTTTCTCTTTAGAAGAAGCTGGGATTGATTTTATTTCCCTGGTAGAAATGAAAATCCGACAAGTAGTGTATCAGTTGTCCTTGTTTCAGTGCCGTTATGGGCAACAGTGACCACTTCCACTTCTTTCTACAGAGTAGTGAAAAATACAAGTCCTAAATGAATTAAGTATTTTTGAACTTTCCATGTTTATTAATTAAAACAAAATATTAGTAAGAAGAAAAGCTGACCTTTTGTAAAACTCCATACTGAAATAAGTCAATTCTGCTTCGAGTCTGGCGCTCAAATAGCATAATGAAGAGCCACAGTTATGAGTTACTGCTCTAATGTAATATTGTGGTATAATTAAAATTAGAACTAGATTTATTATTTTTAAATGAAATTAACTGGTGCAGAATGTTAGACAGGTTGCTGTACGTAGCAGTAAGTATACATAGCCAGATTCTTAGCTCCAGCATATCATTATGATACAAGGGGATCCCAGGTATATTTATGGACAAAATGTAGTCATTTATGCTCATAAAGTATTAGTATATTGTTGGGAAGTGTCTGTTTAATAAAGGAAAAAAATTACAAGGTGGCTACATTTTTGCAGTATTTACAGAATACGTCATACCAGTGCTTTGTGCTCATGTTGCTATTTGTTCTTCTCCATATGCTGAGTTTTTTAAAATAATCATGTTTCTAGATTCAGCACCCTTACAAGCAGCACAGCAGTAGGTATCCAGGATACAGAGCAAGAGAAAGAAACTAAGAAAGTTGTTTGTTTGTGTCAGCAGCCATCTGTTAAAACAAAAACGTTCCACTTGGTAGAATTTTCTACTAACACAAAATAATTACATTGTGGAACCTATCTAGTATTATATAATAAAGAAAGCACACTTGGCAAATTTAATTGCATGTTAACATTGAAATAACTTAGCAGAAAAGGTAACACAGTAAAGCAGTAATTGATATATAATTGACATGTGCATGACCAAAATAGTATGCTTATCGAATGTCAAAGCAGATGAAAAATATCTAAAACTGCAGGTATTTCACAAATGTTTCCACAAAAATTTAGTCAGTCACTGAATCTGACATTTGATATTTAGTTCTCTGAAGAATAGTTTTTAATAAATGCTTCAATTAAAGCAGAACAAATCAAAGAAAGATATTTTAAAGATTGTTTATTCATCTCACTGTAAGAATATGCAGCTTAAAATAGCTTTTTTTTTTAAAAAAAATAAATCAGCAGCACTAGGTGGGCGACTTCATTTTAAGAAGCTTAAAGCAGTTTAATGGCAATTAGAGTGAAATGATCTTAGAAAGCAAATTATCTTTTGTCAGTTGCGAGGTTCCTGGCACCTTCCTTTGGAACATCTGGTAGAAATGGCTTTCAGAGGCCAGACCCTGGAGTATGTATCTCATCAAAATGAAAATGCCTTTTGAAAAATACAAGAAAAAATTTGTCTGCAGTGGTAATGTGATAATTCTGGTTTTTGGCTTGGATGCAGCTTTGCATGGATCTCCATGACTTCTCATATCAAATACTCTATTGCTGTTTAAAAATAAAATACCAAAATAGTTACAGTTGCAACAATTAACTGATTTTCTGGTTGAATGGTGTGCAATATTCTGTTTCTTTCTGCCTTGTCTTTCTTACGTACAGCAGAACAAATGAAAGGCAAGAAAAGTGCTAAAGGATCTTTCTGTTGTAACATAATGTTGTGACAGAACAGTGGCATATTTACGATACAGGGGATACCACAAAGTATTGATACCAAGAGTTCATAGAGAGTAAGATATACTGAGGTTTTGTTCTTCCATTCATGTACATGCAAAAAGCTTTAAAATATTTAATTTTACAGTAGAGGTTTATAACAGTCGATAAAAAGGCAAGACAATTTAGTGGATTGTCAAATATGTCCTGACAAGGAGAGTTCTCTAGTCACCTTAAACCCATGATAACAGGATGTTTACTACTTCTACTTGCTCTTCCTCTGAGCAGCTGGAGACAAGAGGTGAGAGTGTCCCGCTCCCT
>NW_010291930.1:5488-8953 GCF_000700745.2 Antrostomus carolinensis
CATAAAATGTGGCTCTGCTTCTGCTGACCACCTCACCATCTGACCACCTTAAAAAAAAATGTTGAGGGAGTCCTGCCTTCAGAGTTTCTCTTGAAATTTTTTCCCTGGACAGATCCATTAAAAAATGCTTATGATTATAGCAACTGTGTCTTAGTTGCCAAAATAAATTACTTTGGCTGGGAAAGTGAAGGCTTTGTCAAGCGGAAAAATAATTTGTAAGAAAAACAAGTTAACAAACGTAGTTTATCTACTTTGTCATGTACTGTGATTTTTCTGCATTTCTTCCTACCAAAAAC
The DNA here is from genome assembly GCF_000700745.2 of Antrostomus carolinensis. NCBI lineage: Eukaryota > Metazoa > Chordata > Aves > Caprimulgiformes > Caprimulgidae > Antrostomus > Antrostomus carolinensis. Next base: position 5,785 of record NW_010291930.1, read on the forward strand.
AGAACTGACAACTGTATTGCCTGTAGCATACTGGATGTAGAGCACTAGGTCTTCTACAGCTTCCTAATTTTAATTTCTCCTTATTACTTTAAAAGGTACATACCAGGGGCAGTGGACAGGAGGGATGCGACATGGATATGGTGTACGTCAGAGTGTACCCTATGGCATGGCAACTGTGATCCGTTCACCCCTCCGAACGTCTCTAGCTTCACTTCGGAGTGAGCAGAGCAACGGCACTGTTCTGCATGATGTCACTTCAGACAGTCCGGCTGGAACAAGAGGAGGTTTTGTGCTCAATTTTCACAGTGATCCAGAAGCCATGGGCATTAAGAAAAAAGGAGGCTTATTCAGAAGAGGATCCCTTCTTGGTAGTATAAAACTTAGGAAATCTGAATCTAGGTCATCAATATCTAGCAAACGGAGCTCCGTCAGGAGTGATGCTGCTATGAGCAGAATTAGTTCTAGTGATGCCAACTCGACAATTAGTTTTGGAGATGGTGACTGTGATTATTGCCCTATGGAAGACCACGTTGATGCCACAACTACAGAAACATATATGGGTGAATGGAAGAATGACAAGCGCAGTGGTTTTGGTATTAGTGAGCGTTCAAATGGTATGAAGTACGAAGGAGAATGGCTAAATAACAGGAGGCATGGATATGGATGTACCATGTTTCCAGATGGCACCAAAGAAGAGGGAAAATATAAAAATAACGTTTTGGTCCGTGGAATAAGAAAGCAACTTATACCAATACGAAACACAAAAACTAGAGAAAAGGTGGATAGAGCAATAGAGGGTGCACAGCGAGCAGCTGCCATGGCAAGAACCAAAGTAGAAATTGCAACTTCAAGGTATGTTGTCACAAAATGTATTTGTTCCATCACTGAATTCAGAAACAAAAATGTGTTACAATATGTGGGCTCTTACTGTTGACAAAAGACTGAAAAGTACAAGGATGTAAATATTGTCTTTAGTGAGTACTTCCTCACCTTTCAGTTTCACATGTGCAATTCCATTGACTTTAGTGGCATTACACATATGAAACTTCAAACTTCAACTCATTTGAATAAAGATGTTTATATAGGTTCCATAATATACTGTGAACATTAGTTTCCATCCTCATACATTTTTGCTTTCACTCAAGAGCTGCTGCATTATGCCTTTAAACCTGTTTGGAAAATAAAACTAGTAAGGAAACATAGAGAATGATTTGGGGAATGTGAGGTGAAGATTTAATACCTTCCCATAAGCATACTCCAGTTACACTTACTGTGTTGATGATTTTTTTGGGGTAGCATCTAAGACTCACTGAAATTGCCCATTTGACATTGAGCATCTTAAGAGGCATCTATTTATCTGAGAGACTGTAGTATGACAGTGTGAGAATAATGGTCAAGGCTCTTGCGCTTAGAGGCTGTTGATTTGGTTGCCAGGGCAGTTCTGACCAAGAGTTCTGTAAGAATACACTTTTGTTTTGGAGCATGCTTCTCCTGAAGCCTAAATTCATCTGGATCTTAGGACCACCACTTCAAATAGTGATGGTTATCTTCTCCCCATGCTCTTGCCAAGTGTTTGAGATGGGAGAAGTATAAGGGTGTTAGTAGACAGGAAAAAATGTCATTTTCACTTTGAACTCCTAACTGACAACCAAGCAAAGTTGTCTGAAATGGAATCGTTATAAATTAAATCAATATAGACAATTTTAATAGGTTTTACTATTAAGTCTGAGAGATTTTTTAAAAGCTATTTAATTTTTAGTACCTTCCAATAGGTTTCTGTGGCAGTTTCTCTGTTGTTGGTTTTAGTTTGTTTCCTCAGGCAGGCTTTTCTTGAAATATGCTGTGGACCAAAAAAAAGAGCCCAGAAATGTACATGAAATAAAATCTTCATGCTATTTTAGAAAGAGGATGTCACATTACCCTTAGAGCTGAACAACTGATTCCTGATTTAGTGTGGTCAGTAGTGTGCGCTCAGTGACTATCCTTTTTCTGACAGTCATAAAGAATACAGCAAAGACTGAAAACTGTGTAAGTGGGAAAGCTGGATGGCTCATAGCAAAAAGTAGTTGAGACACAGACATGAAGAATTTAGCGTACTGTTAAAGAACCTTTCTGAGCGCCGGTCACCTGAGTAACCAGAGGATAGCGTATACTCAGTTACTTCTATAAATATATGTAAGGCATTATATGACAGCATACCATATTAGCAAAGTAAATCAGTAATAGTTAACTTTAAGAAAGTACTAGATCCCATTCATGTTCTGTCAGTAAATAATAAGCCCTGGTTCTGGAAAAAAAAATGAGGTGCTGGGGTGTGTGGATAGGAGGAGTCACCATTTTGGAGTCCATAGGAAGCTATTAGGAAGCTGTAGTCCTAGACCATTAGATTACAAGGCATAGTGTATGCACTTCCTCTTTAAGGAGGAACGTGTCTCTGAAGTGTTTTGTTTGCTGTTCCTTCCCTTCAATTTTAGGTGAAGGACAGTGTTCAGATTGCTTCTTTTGGAACAGTCCAGGAGAACAATGTTTATTTCTTGAAAAGATGTTTTTGAAAGTGCAACAACAGAAGACATCACAGCACAGCTGTGACCACGGGCTATTCCTTTGTTTTTGCAGCTGAGAATCTCTCTGAAACAGTCCCATGACTACCAGTATGGATAGCAAGATTGCAGATTCAGGTTTCTTCTCTTTTAGTAGCCTTTGCACTAACTGTACTGGCACTGAGTCAAAGGCAAGGAGACCAGAGACCTGACACCTAGTCAGGTAATGTCAGGCATAAAGATTACATTAACTTCACTTCTGAGTGCATGTTGGACTCTCCTAGTAAGGATGACACAACCCTTCTCATCTCTCAAGTTTTCAGAGTTGCCTTTAGTATCAGCCAGTGAGAGCTATGCCATGACATTATGTGAGCTAAGAGACTGTCATCCTGGCAGAGTCTGTAGGCTGTCTAAGAGCCAGATAATCTGGAAGAGATTCTAGAAGAGCATGGAGAAAGAAACTTTCACTTCAAACAGTTGTTAAATTCTAGACTGACTGGATTGGTACGGTTTCAAGATAAAAGGACTTGCTTCTGTCCCACTGAAACTTGAGGACCAGTATTGGTTTATGACTGCTTTTTTACCAAAGTGATATATTTAATATATTAATCCTTCAGACAGTAGCATTC
>NW_010291930.1:8966-43566 GCF_000700745.2 Antrostomus carolinensis
ATGGTGGTCCTGTGTTTTTCCTGACGATCAGTGCTACACAGAGAAGTCCAGGAGGAGTGCCTTTTTCGTTTCTCTAATGTGTAATGCAAAGGTGGTTCTGCCCATGTGGCATAACCTCACTACGCACTGGCGTGTGAAACCTTCTGTGTTTCTGACCTGGCAGATGTCACCAGCAATACGTGCTTACTGTAGATTTCCATTCCATCGGTGGAACAGCTCTCTAGATAGACCTTTTCTCACCCCAAAAACCACTGAATGTCCAGGTTTCCATTTCAGAGAGCTAAAAACCCTGACTCTCGGACAAATACCTTCCTTTTCAACACAGCTTTGAGTTGTATGCTGTTCTTCCTGTATTGTTTATTCCCAAAACGTTTGCTCAGACAAATGAAACCAGACCATACTCTTCATAGCTCCCTGCTGGTCATGACAGATTTGGCTGGTAGTTTGACCTGTGACAGATGTCCACACAGTCGTCAACAAGACCAACCACTGTTTTGCTTTATATTCCTCATGTCTCTCTATGTCTAGAAGTCCTCCTTAATAATCGGTGTAGTCTTTCTTTATCTAAAATGGCAGTTTGGTGTACAAAGAAAAGTCTAAAAGTTGGGGTAAATGGTACTTCTGTGAACCTGAATTTACATTGGCTCTCCTGACTCAGCCTTTGGGTTTTTGAGGCATTTCTGCTGAGGTGTTTTAGATATAATAGCAGCATTCTCAAAAGATATCAGATTACAAAATCATGTGTTATATAGAAAGCTGCTGTATCAGGGAAATAGTTACTAGCCTCTGCACAGATCTGTAACCAAAACAGATTGTAAATTAGCAATGAATAAAAACGCTTTTAAAATGACAGCACAGCTTATCAGCCCTGATTGTGTGTTATATTTTTACTAGCTATATTTAAGACAAAATATTTAGGTGTTAATGTAAAAATCCCAGAATTTGAGGAAGTATATTCAATCCACATAATTCCTCCATCCACAGAAGTATATTCAATGTTTTTCACTTTTAAACTATTAAAAGGATTAAAAGGCACTCTTTTTTTTAACCATTATTATAGGCAGTAATTAGGTCAAATTCATCTTTAACCCATTTGTGCTAAAAGCAGTCAAGTTTACTCTATATGCCTTTTTTGGGTCTTGATGTCTAAAAGGAAAATATACCTTCCAGAAATTTTTAATAATTTTTTTTAATGTTATTTCAAGCACATGTGAAATGATTCGAATGCTGGAAGTAAATTTGAAACTTGGAACTTTTTAACACCCTTGGAAGGTGTTAAAAAGCCTCAGATGTCCACTCAACCTAGAGTCCACTTGTTTTGAGGATATAAAATAATTCTCACTGAAGGGATTTTGAACTTCTTTTTCATTGCTGTCGTGTCTTATTGAAAGGAAATATCCCTCTGCAGTTCAATATGAACTGCAATTATATTAGAGCACTTCTTTTCTAGTATGAAAATCACTTAAGTTCTCATTGGAGGAGGTATTTAGTATATTAAATTAAATTTGCCTTCATCAATACTTCTGATGGTATAAACCGTAACATTTTTGGAATTAATTTTCAGAGTTTGAACATAAACTTATCTTCTAATACTTGGTATCACTGACTGTTTTTAAATGTACCAACCCTATAAGTAAATATGTAGCACTGGAAGCAGAAGGAATTATGTTTATTTACTTACAACCCTTCATATACCAGATTCTTTCTAGGGAAGTCAATACTATGGGCTCAGAATTGAGCTCTCAGAGTCAGGTCTTTTTTTTTTTTCTTTTCCTCCCTTCAGATTTTTTCTAACTAATGCTTAACTACAAATTTTCCTTTAAATGTTGACTTTGCAAGGAAAAAACTCTGCAGGGGCACAAAGGACAACATAAAAGTACAGTAAGAGTAAGAAATATGAATCAGAAGATAGTGTGTGGAGGAAAAAGGGAGAAAGAAATCAAAAGAAAAAAAAAATTCTTTGATATTTTCCTTATACTCCATTGATCTTTCGGGTCATAAAACAAGCAAGTTAAAGAATTTTATCTTTTTTTCTATTCTCTTTTCCACAGAAGGTAAATACTTTTAATCACTCCAAAGTTGTGAGTGAGTTTTAAGTAAGGTATACTGTTGTAATACACTGTGAAAACTTTTGACCACCTTAAAAGCAATATTGTAATGGGTTTTCATGACACGAGCATCTGTGGTTTGGTGAAGGATAATGGTGCCTTTGTGTTAGGCACTGCACAAATTACCCTGTCTAGAGACCTTGCAGTCTGGGAAAATGGCAGTGCCCAACAAACAGAAAGAAACTGGCAAAAGATTGTGAAAGGACTCAAGATCAAGATAACAGTAAAATTAATATCTTGCAACTAATAACAGAGGGCGGTTCTTCCTTGTTCATTAGCGGTCTGTGCTCAGATAGCAGTGACTAGCAAGCCTCTAGTCAGGAAGACTTTTTAAGGGGCGCACTGAAGGGGAATTAACTGGTGTCTTTTCCTCAGCGATTTCTTTTACAGAGTAGCTTTTATAGACAGCTCAATTTTATTTTTAACATGTTTGTGTCCAAGTCCACAGATGCTATGGCTTGGTTTCAGCATTTATTTTTTAATAGAAACTACTAAACTCTGTTTGTGACCCTGTGTCGTGGGCAGCCTGCCTTGTTCTGCGCGGCTGTGAAGGAAGGAGCCTCAGGTTGGTGGAGGGGTGGCAGGAGCCTTGAATCGGTAGCAGAGATTTTGATTTCCTTTTGGAGTGAGCTGCTGCCCCAGCCTGAGCTTTCCTGGGTCCCTGCTCTCTCTCGCTGTCATGGTGGCCTCCTGGAGCCAGTAGCTGGCTTGTGGGATGCTGGAGGCTGAGGATGCTTTAGAGGGCCCTGGTTTAGCCTGAGGCCTGGCCTGGGCGCTTAGCGCTGGCTCCAAGTCACCCGGCCGCGCCTGCTTCCCGACGGCACAGCTCGCTCCTCCGCCCCAGAGCGCTGGTGCTCACAGGACAGCGGTTCCATAGGAAACCCGTGCTTGTATTTTTCATAACCTTAATTCAGAGTAAGTTTCAGTATGCCGTACTGCACATGGTGGGTTTATGTGAAGTGCGTGGAACCATCAGGAAGGAGTACTGAATGGTTTAGTAGCCGGTTCCCTTTTTGCATCCATTGCCTTGTGTGACCAATGCTCTCGACTTGACCTGAACAAACTGTGACTTCTAGGGAGAGCTGGAATTATATGCATGTGGGAGTATAGTTTGTGTCCACACTAGATGGCAGCTGCCAGTCATTCCAAATGGCACTGAATTATGTGCACCAGACACAGCTTTCCATGATGGATTTAGCTGACTCTACCAATCTCACTTTACTCAAGAAACTAAACTGGACACTTGCAAGACTAGTGCCTCACATGTCTTTGAGATGCTTTACTTATTATAGCTGAAATATGAACATTGTGTTTAGAAATAGGATCCAGCAAATACCAAAGGTATTTATATAAGACTACTTGCTTTAATACAAAGAGCTGCCTTAGGGTCAAAACAGAATCAGCTTTAGTCATTTTAATAAATAGTCTAGTTGATAACAAATAATATGCTGTGGTAAAACTTAAGTCTTCAGCTACTATGGATAGTAATTTTAATGTTAATTCTGCATTCTTTGGAGGAAACCATATGTTCCTTGGATCCTGTGTGAGGTATACCACTAACTTCAGTGGAGCACGTTTTCACTCAGATTTCACAAACAACTTATTGGTAAAAGAATATAGTCTTGGACCGTTCCTCTGTTATTTGCTGGGAAATGAATAATACATCTGTTTGAAACAGACAAATTGTATAAACATCACTACACAGATTGGATTTCTTTTTTTCTTAGTATTTAATGCAGTAAGATTACATGGCTGAAAATACGCAAAATTACTCCTGTATTATCCCTCAGCTGGAAATTTAAGAAAGCCTCAAGTATTTAACTTTTTGATCAAATTACCTATATCCAAATCCACCTACCTGCAGCTATAAGTCTGAATAGGGATATTTTTAAAAGATTAAAAAAAGGCAGTTCTGGAGTATAGCAAATTTTACTTTGTATTTGCATTAGACATAGAATTGGTACCCCAGAGTTGCTTTTCCAACTTCTTTAAAATCAGAAGACTGATAGTTCAAGATTTAAAATGTTATCTGCTTTCAAAACATAAATGAACCAACACTGTGCACCACTGCTTTTAAAATAACCATGTACGAAAACCTTTTTTTAATATATAAATCTTTTTTAAATGTTTTTGTTCAGATGGGTAAGGACTTTTTGCCCAGTTTCCAGAATACTTAACTTAGGAGCTGAAAGAATCTTTACAGTGGCAGCCCAACAGATATATGTGAAGACACTAATGCTTGTTTTGATGATACTGAGATACACTAGCAAAAGACTAATATTTTTTGTAGCTAGAGAAGATGAGCTGTTATACAGATTCTTGCCTTATTTTTTTACACGGCATCTTGGTTTTGATCTGTATTACAGCGGTTCTTCCAAAGCTAAGCCGCAAACAGCATCTGTCTCTACTGACTTTCAGGGCAGTTTATGTGATGGAAATAAATCTTCATGTAAAAAACAAAAGCTGTATCATCTGTACTGGTTAGTCACATACAAACTATAGTGTACAGCCATTTAGACTTGTGTTATTGATTGCTATAAATGTATTCTCAAAAACAAAAAGATACTTTGTGGTACAACTACATGCATATGGCTAATAATAGGAGTCAGAGCTTGAGTAATTTACATGAAGTTTTGCTCAAAGACCAAATCAATTAATAAAGAACCTTCCCAGCTTCTTTCTTCAGAGAAGTAAGAAAATGTGCTGTTAAACTTTGTTGATTAGTATTCTACAGAATAGGATCTTTTTCAGTGAACAACTATAGCAGAAAAATAGTCATTTAAGTGATTTAGTCAATGCCCCCTTCGTTGATCTAACTGTGTATTTCCCAAATTATAATTGATTAATTTTATGTAAACTGGTGTAGTTCAATGAGTAATGCTGTTTGTTTGAATACTAATTGATCAGTGATACATATTATGACTTCTGTTCAGTTTTCTGGCAATTAATACATTTTTCTATTTTATTGGTACATGTTTTCATACACTGACTTGCTTTCTTTTGCCTACCTCACTTTTATTTACCTCTTTTATTACTGCTGTATTTGTGCATTGTTATGTTTTCTGCTTCTTTGTTCTTTACAGTTCTCTGTTCTCGTTGTCCAGGGAGGCAGAGGTGCAGTCTCTTTGTGGCTTATGTCCAGGAGTAGACTTCTCCTTATGGGCTTGTCTCCCCTCAAACCCATGTAAATGTTTAATATCTGCAACAATTTATTGATTATTGATTATTATTATTATTGTTCTCTTTAGATGTTTCCTACTTCTGCTGTATAGATGTAGTCTCTCAAGAGCTCATTTCTGAGGTCGCCTCAAAACCTCTTTGTGTATTAAGTTAGGGTTGTTCTGCCTTCCACGTCATTCTTACACTTAAATTGAACTTCATTTGCCATTTAAGAGTGATCAGGGAGTTTTGTGCAGCCCTTCTTTGCAGTCATCCCTCAGACTTCTCTTCTGTAACACTGACAGGTACAAATTCTGCCGCTTACCTGTTCACACCTTTTCGCCAACATTTATGAATGTCATGGGTTCTCAGCCATGAGATATCCAGTGGTGAACCTTCTCGATTGCAAAAACAATCATTTAATCCATCCCATTTTATTCTGTTTCTGAGATAATTTTTTATTCACTTAAGCATTTCTTCTGTTTTTTAAACTTAAGTTTCCCCAAACTTAGTTTCCAGAGAGGTTCTGGTGAGGAATGCTACACTTTGGTCCTACTATATTAAAAGCAGGTATTGATGGGGAAAGATGGTATTACTGTTTTGTACTTGAAAGCCAGGAATTTCCTTACTAGCATGTCCGGCTAATATGAAATCAGATAAATGTGTGTTCTCAGCTGTATTGTTCTAGGAGTTTAAGAAGGAAGGCATGTATTTCTTATCTTACCACTGAATCTGGTATGCTGCTTGTTTAGTTACCTTACTGCTATAATGCAGCACCTTCACTTTGTGTTTGCCTTAGTTTACTGACAAATACAAGATGAAGGAGAGGTAATATTGCTGCTGCTTTTACTTTGGTTTCTGGTTTTGGAGTGAGTCATTTCAAAGATTTTCATTCTCTGAATTTTTAGACTGCTTCAGAAATAAATGTGTTGGATTATGTCAGTCTTATAGCTATGCAAAAGGACTTAAAATCCAAATGTGGAAACAGGCAAGACTCAAAGATTTTCACTGTTGAGGTGGTCTTTTGGCAAATGCAGACATACATTATAGCCCAGATTTGTTTGTATTTGGAGCTGAGGTTTAATGCTTGCTCGTGGTTAAAAACTTGAGTTCTATAGGGAAAAGAAAGAAATCAATAAATCTTAAGTTACAACTCAGCTGAATTGACTTCATAGGAACTGGCTCTTTGCATTCAGCCCAAGTTCACTTTTTAAGCTCCCTCACAGGAATTTACTATGTCAATTTTTTGTATAAGCATTTTAGGAATATCTTGAAGACAAAGAATGTATTGACAAGTAGTACGATAAAAAAGATATTTCAGGAATAATAGGGAAACTAAAAGTTAAGAGTGTAACTAAGCAGATGCCAGTTGTCAGAATGGTTTGTGGTGAACTGCTTAAGGATTTAGGTTTTTTCTTATGTCTACTCTCTGGAGTCCTGCTTTTACATTAACATATCTTGACCAAGGGCTTAATTTCAGTTTTACTAAAAATCCAGTAATTATGACTGTTCTGGAATATTCATATATGTATTACCGGTCATAGCTTTGGTTTGTGCTTCTGAGAACAGACTGTTTCTGGAAATTATGGATTAGCAACAAAGGTGAGAATGGCATTTATCAGTTCTATAAATATCAACAAAATAGATAAGCTGTGATCTTTTCTGATATTCAAAAATGTTTGATTTATACAGATCTGTTGAAGTAATAGTTGATGGTTTCTGGTAAAGAGGCTTCCACAGAATCACAAAATCGTAGGTGTTGGAAGGGACCTCTGGAGATCATCTAGTCCAACCCCCCTGCCAAAGCAGGTTCCCTGCACCAGGTTGCACAAGAAATCGTCCAGGCAGGTTTTGAACATCTCCAGAGAAGGAGACTTCACAACCTCTCTGGGCAGCCTGTTCCAGTGCTCTGTCACTTTTACAATAAAAAACTTTTTCCTTAGGTTTGTATGGAACTTTCAGTGTTCCAGTTTTTGCCCATTGCCCCTTGTCCTGTCACTGGGTACTACTGAAAAAAGTCCGACCCCATCTATTTGGCCCCCATGCTTCAGGTATTTATAGACATTGATAAGATCCCCTCTCAGTCTTCTCTTCTCCAGACTGAAGAGTCCCAGCTCTCCCAGCCTCTCTTCATAAGGCAGATGCTCCAGGTCCCTCATCATCTTTGTGGTCTCCGCTGGACTCTCTCCAGAAGGTCCCTGTCCCTCTTGAACTGAGGAGCCCAGAACTGGACACAGTATTCTCTTACTTCTCATGGTGGCTAGATTCCTTGTGCAAAACTAATTAATGTTGGGAGGTCTAATGTTGCCAGGGATTCAGAGTTTCTTAACAGTGCAATGTACAGGTAGGAATATTGGCTTACATTTTCAATTGATATTGAATTATCAGAAAAAAAATCATACTGGATGTTTCATAATCCCAGGTGATATTTGTCAGGATATGTCACATCAGAGAAGAGTTTGGTTTTTTTTCTAATGCAGTGCTTATACCTGTTTCAGAGACAGGTTTTGTTTAAAGACTGAAATGGGACAAATAAAAATTATTATGTATTTTTTATGCTCAAAATTTAGATCTCCTGCAAACTGTATAGTCATATTACTTGTTCATAATTGAAATTTATAAAAAAATAAAATGTTTGAGGTGTTCTGATCTTTTCCTTTGTTCTTTGACGCTGAATTGTCTCTTTTTGCAAATAAAAGTTTTAAGGGAGATGGAAAGTGAACTTGCTTAGACGCAAGTCAGCTGAGGAAACAAGTATTTTGTATGCAACTCTGACATTTCCATCTATTAATAAATGAAACTTTGGAGTAGATCAAATAAAACTTTTTGACAGATAAGTCCACTGTATTTTGTTTCAGATTACAGTAAGGAGTGTTTTAACTCAAGTTTGTTGGGTTTGTTTTTTTAATGAGTATTTACTCTTCAGAAAAATATTTTTGGTGTGCTATGCCCCTCCTATTCCCATGCTTTTAATTTAAATATGTTTTATCCCTTCCAAAATGAATATGAAGGAGAATATAAAGGGAAATTAACAGCAAGATTCTGTTAATATCCCCAATAATCAGCATTGTAAACCTACCTTTTCTTAATTTTTGTAGTCATATTTTTCTGTGAAAGATTTTAAATATGATACCAAGAATTTATTACTTAATATAATAAGCATTTAGCATTCATGCAGCAACAGTGTAGTAAAAAAGAACTGAGAGAAAAAGTTGAAATCATGAATTTTAGAGCTATTATAAAATTACATTAATATCTCTTTATGGTTGCTTTACTGTCCATTCTTTAAAAAGTCCTGGGTTTTGAGTTTGGTTTCTTTTTCCAGAAAAAGTAGAAGTTGCTTCAGGATTCCTATGTGTTATAAACTTCATATGACACTAAGAAATTGCCTACACACTTAATTTTCTATATGCTTGATTATCTTGAGGTGTCATCAGCTTGTTTTGCATTATGAGATTGCTGTTTGGAGTGTTTTTGTGAAAGTCTTCCTTCTTTGTTTTAGCTCTTCTGTTCAATTATTTATGTGTAAGTGTCACCCATTCCCAGCGACTGATAAGCCTTACTTAGGAATGGATACCATTAAGAATAATTTCAGATACTTTTTTATTTTCTAGAAAATGTAAATTCTTTGTCAATATCCCCATGTTTTGACCCTGTTATTCCTATCAGCGTAATGCATTTTCTTCTGTTGGAAAGAAATGCATTAGATGGATTAGCAAAGCACTAAAAATATCTTTGCTTAACCACCAAATTATATAACCACCCGATTTCAGTTGGCTGCTGGTCTCATGTTGTGGTGCATTTTAGAAATCTCCATTTTACAGCACATCAAGTGAAAAAAGTTTTCAGCTTACATCAGATCTTCTTTAAGAGTTTAAAATATATTTTATTTATATATATGTATATATATATATGTAATTTTGCATTCAGAAGCTTAAAAGTAAGATTTACTGAAAGCTTCTGATAACTATTTTCACTTCAAAGTTTGAAAATGCTGCTGCTTTTATATGATACAGTCCCTTTTTTCGATCACTCTGGGGCGATATGTCTGATGTTTTCTCTGGGTTCGTGGTTTGTTTTGGCAAGGGAGTATTTTTTAATGAATAGTAATTTAGATCAGATCCACTGCTGAGGGCCATGGTAAGCTGAAATAAGAGCAGTCATTTTTTTCTAGAAAGCTCTTTCTTTACATATGCAAGAGAAGATTTGGCCACAATGACCAGCTGTAGACCTAAGTGTCGTCTTTTTTCTGCACATTCTGTATCATTTGAAATAAAGGATGTTCTAGAGTTAATCTATTCCAGAGACCTCTGTAAGGACAGAACAAGAGGAAAATTGTTAATCTTCCCTTAGATTAATTAAATCTTTGTCATTTCAAGATTTTTCTCTAAATTTATTGTAAAGATCTAAAGTGACTTATCTCTCAGTATGCTCTTCCAGTACTTGAATGTATAAATAGGACTAGTAGTAAGATGATGCTGTAACTCAAATTCTCTTTGCATTGGTGAATGAAGAAAAAAGAGGCTCAATTTAAACATGTAGATAAATGACTGACGTGCCTACCAAAAATGTTTGTGATGAGATAACTTTGTAGATTGCTGGCCTGTTTTTTGTTATTATTTCTTTATGGCAAAAAGCTCATGTTGTGTTGCATTGGAACTCTTTCCAGTGGTCAGGTTCCCTGTGATAGGGCCGCAAGATTTTTTTTCTTTGCGAATGTGACAAGACAAGTCCGCTTGTATCTTAAGGTCAACCAAGTGTCACCTTAGTCTGTAGTTACATCCTTTCCTGCTGTTTGTTTTTCTATTGTGTAGCTGTAATGAAAAAGAAAATGCTGAATGCATGAAAAAAGGAAATGATGCCATCAGAGCAATCCCTTTGCATGCAAGGGAAAAGACTCTACATATAATCAGCTGGCTAAAGGGCATGAGAACATCCTGAGAAGTAATTGGGCACCTTTTGTTGAAATACTCTGATCTATCCCATTAACTTGTTCAGTGTTGCTCAGGAACAATGGCTGTACAGGGGCACAATACTAGGCCTTTTCCCCTTTATTCAGTGACAAAAAAATGCAGTTATCGTAGTATACAGCATCATCTTAAAGCTAGTATTATGTACTGCTTCTGGAGGAGTGTGAACACAAAGGGTTCAAACTTCCTTCAGCAACTTTTTTGTGCTTTCACCCATGATGTTCTTTACAAGTGAGTGGGAGAAGCCTGTGTCTTTTTCAGACTCTTCTCAGGATTCATCTCTGCAGTCACGTGTCTTCTACAGTATGAGTAGAGAGTTGAAGTTACTACTGGTTGTTTCTGATTGAACAACTTACTATTGCTCTTCTATTTTCTCTCACTCCATTCTGTCTGGTATATTTGTCTCTACATGTTCCCATCTCATCTTTTAAGTTCTACAGACTCTGAGGCTTATTCACCATATATATATTTTAAATGACTGAAATGGTGGAATCTAGTCTACTTGTCATCGTGCAAGTGTTAGCAAAAAATATGCACTAGTAATAAGATGATGATTTCCTATGGGGACTTTTTAGAACTCTGTTGTTTTGTTTAAATCCAAGAATATCGTCTTCAAAAGCACTGTGCTGGTAATAATAAATTAGGGTTTTTTTCTCTCTCTTCCTTGTGACTGAAAAGGAAAGAAATCACAGACTTCTAGTCTTCAAGTCTCTAGTTTTTTCTCAAAAGAAATTAACTAATCTCTCCCCATGAATATTGGGATGTATGCAGTTGCTACTAGTCACTTGAGAGAATGCTATCAAGGCATTATGAGTGTCTCTTCTGCCTTTCTACTGCTGAAATAAGGCTTAATATTTATGCCAAAGAAAATAATTACAGATTTTTATAATTAAAAAAACAGCTTAGATAAGAGGATTATGTAGAACCTAGTGAATAAAACAGTAAGATCAAGCATGAGCATTTTAAAGTGGAAGACCTACATTCTTCAGTACCAAGAACAAGGGAAGATTGGCATGATTCAGATTCTGGTATTTCTAAGTGAAAGCAGAAGAGTTTCGATAGGGTGAACCTTTGCCATGCATAAGAGTGTATTCATAGTATTAATATTAGAAATTATAGGTGGTGAGAATGTGTACTTGCAGCCCAGAAAGCCAGCCATATCCTGGGCTACATCAAGTGAAGTGTGGCCAGCAAGTCAAAGGAGGTGATTCTCCCCTTCTACTCTGCTCTCGTGAGACCTCACCTGGAATACTGTGTCCAGTTCTGGGGCCCCCAACACAAGAAGGTCAAGGATCTTTTGGAGTGAGTCCAGAGGAGGGCCATGAAGATGATCAGAAGGATGGAACACCTCTCCTATGAGGACAGGCTGAGAGAGTTGGGGCTGTTCAGCCTGGAGAAGAAAAGGCTCTGGGGAGATCTTACAGGGGCCTTCCAGTATCTGAATTGGGCCTACAAGAAAGCACGGGAAGTACTTTTCATAAGGACTATTAATGACAAAACAAGGGGAAATGGGTTTAAACTGAAAGAGGGGAGGTTTAGATTAGATATTAGGAAGAAATTCTTCACTGTGAGGGTGGTCAGACACTGGAACAGGTTGCCCATTGAAGTTGTGGATGTCCTCTCCCGGAAGTGTTGAAGGCCAGGCTGGATGAGGCTTTGAGCAACCTGGTCTAGTGAAAGGTGTCCCTGCTGATGGCAGGGGGGTTGGAACTAGATGATCTTTAAGGTCTCTTCCAACCCAAACCATTCTACAATTCTATGATTTTATGAATTATTTTCTTACTAAATTGATCTAAAAATTGCAATCAGAATGGAGAGAATTTTGTGGAATTTTAATATGAAAAGACTAAAATTCTTCCTTATTATAATTTGAAATAACCTGCCCTTTCATGACCCTGAAGGACACTTTAAAGTGTACTTTATTAATCCTAAAGGTCAGTTGTGCAAAAAATTATGACACTATGGTAGTAAAGGTGTTTGTTTTGCTTTTTTTTATTGAACCTTTCATTCTGAAAGAATGAGCTGACTTTACAGGCTCTCATCAGCCACTCATCATTGCTGTTACTTGGCTAATTCTGAGGTGAAGAGAAGCTGGGAAGGAGCATATGGCTTGCTGCTCAGCATATGAATGGGGAAAAAATTTGTCATGGGTTGTTAAAAAATTCACCTTCCTATTAAAATAGTGATTTTACCACTGATGGAACAATGTTCAGTGTTTTGTGGGAATCACAGGTAGTTAAAGGGCCAAAGCCAAGATACTAAAAGTTCCCAGCTGGACCAGAAGGGATAATCAAGC
The DNA here is from genome assembly GCF_000700745.2 of Antrostomus carolinensis. Lineage (NCBI taxonomy): Eukaryota > Metazoa > Chordata > Aves > Caprimulgiformes > Caprimulgidae > Antrostomus > Antrostomus carolinensis. Next base: position 21,500 of record NW_010291930.1, read on the forward strand.
ACAGAGACAATCCAGTTACCACTGAAGGAAACCTTTAGATTTTCAGTGTGCTGTCTTAGGTGTCCTATCTTCATAATTCCCAGAAAAAGTAAAATTCTGAGCTTATTTTATGAATTGCAAAGGAACTAATAGAACTTTCTGAGATTCAGTCCTTTTTCTTTGCAGTGAAGCTTCTGCAATGAATATGTGTGTCACACTCTGTCTGCTGTTACTCGTGCTGAATGCTGTGCCATTCTACACCCTGTCCCAAAAAGAACTCTGAGACTTGAATATCATACAGCTCAATATGAGTAAGGATGACAGACAATTTATTCTAGAGAGATAGGTTAGCTCAGTTGCTGAGGCTATCCATATTTCTGGAAATCAGGGCAAGGGGGTTGCTTTGAAAAAGCTTAACTGAGTATACAGTTTTGTGTTTTATTACTCCACTAGATAATCTGGTTTCTGGATTTACATACATGTGAGGAAAATTATTAACAGATTACATGGGTTTGCAAGGGAAATGGCTGATTATACAGGTTGCTGCTGCTTCTTTTTGCAGTGCAGCCACTTTTGTATTGCAAAGATCCTCAGTTTGTTAATGAGAGAAAAGCATCTTAGCAAGCACAATTTGTTTTCCTCAGCTTTGCTCGTTTGGCACATGTGTCTGGAAGGCCAACTAGACCGTGGTGCCAAACTTCCCTGGCTAGGTGCATGTACCACTCACCTAGTGGCAGGGAATGCTAGGTGGCTTATTGCATGTGTGATAGGACAGAGGCATCGAAGGAAAAGAGGGTTCTCGAGCCATTCAGACAGCTGGCTCCCAGCTGTGCTTTTTCCCAAAAGATCTTTAGGAGCAGGCATGGCATGTGCTGTGAAATTCTGGTAATGGCAGCCAGACAGCCTTGCAACAGAGGCAGCAGCTCTGGGAAAGACAGTGATCAGGAGTGGGCTGCTGTTACTTCCAGAGTAATTCAGTCAGCAATCTGCCTGTGTGCTGCCCTTCCCCAGGTATTCATCCAACCAAGAGCCAGCCCTGGGTTTGGTGAAGTGGCCTAGTGAGCTGCATATGCTCTCAGGCCACAGGCTGGACATTAGTCTGGTGGATCTGGTGCACAGCAGAACTTGGTTCTGTGAGTTTACTTTCCAAGCATGCCACAAACCAGTGTGACATTTCAGCAAATTAGTTATGGTGAGTCACCATGTTAGAGATATGTGACTTGGCTACGAGTACTCCTGATAGGTTTGTATGAAAGAGAGCAGTGGTATGCAGTGAGCATACAAGCTCAGGTTCTGTCCAAGCCTCCGACCCTTTGCACTTTCACTGTATTCTGGAAAACCAGCCTTACTTCTCATGGCTCTTACCAACCAAGCTAACTAGCTCAGGCCCAGGACTGTGCTGATAACAATTACCCAGCTTCCAGCTCTGGAGCAGACTTGTTCAGTGTTTCATTGTATGTTGTATATATTCTTCAGTGAAGCTTCTGTGCAGACTCTCCATGTGTACGAAGGAAAGTACTGCCTAATCTAGTTGGTCTGTTCTAAGGATAAAATCTGATGAATACTGGTATGTATCTGCAGCAGTGAAGGCCATATAACCTCCACTAAAAAAAAAGTAGGATATGAACTGAGGGCTTTAGCTAACATGATTAATGGCATTGTGCAATAAAGAGTAAGTTTTAATAGAATATATTATCATGATTCCAAAGGAAGCTAAATATGTGACATTCAGTGGATCTCCTGTATTCAAGAGCTGACCTTTTGGCAGTAGCTGTGACATAATACACAGCAGAATCTTGTTAATTCATGCTAATGACTTAAGAGACCCATCATGGATTACTTGATTTTACAACTTAGCAAGTAAGTGAAACATGATGACAAAACATCAGAGATGCACACTTTAACAGTATGTTCTCTGCAAATTTATCTTGATAGTAGCAGTTTAGTTGTAAATATATTTGCAATATACAAGTTAATGGACAGTAGTATCATTAATGAAAGTAATGATGATTTCCTGAAATGACACTTCAGTACAGCAGCCTATTATTAAATATCAAAGAAACGGGATGGATCTAATAATTATGAGAGTGTGAGACCAGTGAAGTGTCATGTCATAGAATAAATGTAGTTAAAGATACTTGTGAAAAGAGTAATCCTGACTAGCATAGTAGTAGTATGCAGATATATATGTAGAGAGCTAAACTGCTCACTTATGCTCATTATTAAAATAGTAATTCCCAAACTACAGGCTCATTGAACATCTTCTCGTATGTTCCAGTAAATTTCTTAGTCTTCAAAACACAGAGTAAATATCTCCATTATGAAAAAGTCTGCAGTTTTTTATGATAAGTTTTTTTTCAGTCTACATTGTGTTTTCATGTTAACTACTATTAAGAATGCCAATTCATTACTGGCAATGTGTTCTTAAATGAGCAAATAAGACTTTCTCAGTATGCCAAAGAAAATGACACTGAGCCTTTTAATATTTGTTATGCTTTAGTGAAAGAAGGAGCTGAAGCCTCTCTGTGTTGGAAACATCATACGCACTTATTACTGTGCATTGGTGTGTCAGCAGAGAAGTCTGACTAAATAAGGCAATGCATGAGTAGAGCTTATCAGCATTTGACAGGAATATAGTCCACTAACAGCTGATACAGTAGCCCATCTTTTCTGTGCTATCATCGGCTCTCTATGCTGCAGAGATGTATGGTTATTGTCTGTTCGGTTGCTGATTGTGCTCAAAACTTAGCCCTCCACCTTTTCTTTTCAGTTAAGTTTATGCCAGAAGTCATAACAAGTGAGCTGAAACCCTTAGAAAGCCAAAAGTATTTATATTTGTATTTATGTAATAATGTATGTGGAGTCCTCAGCTTTCAAAGTTTAGCGAAGTGTACTGTCTCTTTTATTTCTTCTCCCACCAGAGAGTCTAGAGTCAGTGAATATTGTTTCATGATATAAATAAACAATAGGAAACTTCATACATATGGGTCCCCTTACGGTACTGCTGTGCACTAAAAAATGCTTGTAAAAAGTATCCATAACATGAAAGCAAGTCCTGACTGATTTTACTTTCTCTGAGGGACTGATACCGCTCAGATGAGTGGCTAAGCTCCCAGTGACCTTTCTGGGAATAGTATTACAACTTGCATGTTTCTAAGTGCTTTAAAAAAAAAAAAATCCAAAGAAAAATACCCTTAACATTGTTTCGGTATCAGTTTTCCTGTTAAACTGAGTTTGGTTGTCAGATTTTGTCCCTGTGTTATGCAAGAGTTTGGGATTTGAAGATTTTATGAACAAAGTTATTAGACCAATAAATAATCTTTATGATCTGATGGCACCTGGCCTGCTACCGATGACCGGCAAATATTTGTTGATACTGGGAATGAATGTAAATGTCTGTGCATGTTTGGCTTTTTTTCAGGGATTTCTGAATCTGAAAAAAAAAAGACATTAAATTCTTATCAGTCCTTCATATGAAGACAAATCAATTATTTGGGAATCCCTCCTTTTCCTGCAAATTCAAGTCATTAAACTGCAACACCAAGGATGTTGAATTATTGGCAAAAGTTTCCATTAACTGAAGTGATAAATACCTTTTACACCAAGTGGGAATTTAAGACATTAGTAAAAGATGCCCTTCTCATTTCTTGGAAAGCACACTTTTCAGTTCTTGTTCCTCCTGACTGACTTTCTCTAGCCAAGGAGGAAGGAAGGAAGGGATGGACAGACAAATGGAGGGATGGATGATGTGCCATTTTTCTTTTTTTGTTTGTTGCACTGACTTTGGTCTTTTCATATTAATCCTTTTACATCTATCTTGAGCTCAATTTGTACCTCAAATGGTTTTTTCACATGGCAGCTAAAAGTAGTCTTGATAAATTTACAGTTATTCTGATAGTACTGTAAATGCAAAGCAGACATTATAAACTTCATATAAAATCAGATCCAGTGTCCTTCTGCCTTTTCACCATACATTGTATGTACTTTCTGCTATCCAGTACTCTACTTTGGTAAGGCAGTATCTTGCTTATTTATTCTTCTGTACGTCCTCAGTACTGTCTTCCTGTTCTCAGAACAGCATGGTCAGTGTTCACCCCCTGCTTGTTCTCTTCTGTACAGGAAGCTAGCTGGGGAATGGAAAGTGCTTGGCATCCTTCTGAGAGCATTCAGAAAGTTCAAAGATTGTTATATGGGAACCTCACATTTTGTAAAAGTTGTTCATTATACTGTATGCGAAATGATACGGAGAAAGACTAAAACTGCTGTAGCAGTTTAAGGGAGAGTCTTCTGATAACTTTGGATCAGTTACAGTCCTAGGAAGGTGGAATAGATAAATATGGGGAAAAAAAAAAAGCACAGTGAGGCTTTTTGTTTTGTTTTGTTTTGTTTTTTCCTTTTTCTTTCTGTTATCTCTTCCCTAAGCTTAGAAAGAAGAGTCAGGTTTCTTTCCCTCAAAAATGACTTTCCTGTCAGGACAAAGAAGGGACTTGAATCTCTGTCGGGGGAAGAATGCTTACCTGTGTACATTCTAACTGGGTATTTGCTGGAGGTGTTAGTTTCTTGTGCACCACTTAGCATCACAAAAGAATAAAATACAAGAATGCATGTAATCGTATCGGCCCTGCAAGCACTATTTGCTTTCTCCAAACTTGTTTTTTTTTTTCAAAGTGCCTTTTCATCATACCCAACACAGTGCTTAAAAAAACAAACCCTGCAATTTCAGTTGAGAGATCCATCTTCTTCAGTTCAGTAGCCTGGCTTAAATGCCCTAATGTGAATTCACAATTCAGAAGCAGTGTTGTATGCAATGTATTTAACAGAGATGTCTTTCTGTCCTCTGAATCCATCTCTGATAATGGTACTGAAAGAATAAGCAGTTGATAGGGATGCTTGCCGTTAGAGCACATGTGAAGGGTTCACAGTAGATGCACAGACTAATGGGCTGTTTGCCATGTATGTAATAGCTCTTGCACATGCTTTATATCTAACTACCCTCCAGAATAAGAACACTTTTAAAGAGAAAATAAGGACACTTTCACCTGCCTTTCTGACACTTTTCTTCTGTGATGAAAATACTCTGTTAGTTTTCTAGAATGTGTCTGCTCAGTATTGAACTGGAAGTATCATCCACCCGCATGATCTGCAGGGAAAGCAGTATGATGTGTCTGTAGAGATACAGAAGCCAGTATGTCCCTGGGTTTAAGTGCAGTGACAATGCAGGAAAGCATGGCAAAGCCATTTAAAAATTCTTTAGTCATTCAGGGATGCTTTATTTTGAGGAATTTTATTAATGAGTTTTATCTTTTTAATTTCTGAAAATAAGTTTTGAAAATATTTTAATTGTAACCATATTAATTATGCATACATAATTTCACATTTTCTGTTTATTTTAAAGATACTGTAGTCTTTATAATATTTTATCATGTTTTCACACTGCACAAATTTACTTTCTCTGTAATGATGACTGTCTCACTTTAAAAAAAAAAAGCTTGAAGCAGTTCAGGGCTCTGCAAAACATGCCTGTTTACATATAATAGCTAGAGTTTGGCAGGTTATGTTATTATATTATATACTTTTAATTATATATTATCATGGAAACTAAACCTTAATCAATAGCACTTGAACTTTAAAGAATAACGTATTCAGTAGCTGTCTTCTTAATTGCTAAATGAGACAACTTCATTAGCTTCTGTAGAAGTTTGGTTAGTCATGTCTATACTGAAGTTTAGCAAGAGCATTACCTTGGGTTAGGGGCTCTGCTTAGTTACAAATTTTTATCCTGTGTCAACTTTCAACACATTTTGTGGCAGGTGTGTTTAGCATATATCAAAGAATGGTAGAGAAAGAGCTTACCTTTAATATATTTAAGAGTTGTGTTCACCCTAGTTTTGTATTGAAAAGTAACTTAAAAATAAATGCTTCTGGAAAGGAGTTTAGTCATCTGAGGTGACCTACCTGACCCCACCCACACTATAAGATTTTCTTTTTAATAATTACTTCAGAATTAAATACAAATGTTTTGACTAAAAAACCAAACAAGTATATTTGAAAATGTCCAAGAATGATTTAATCTTCAAAAAGAAACCCCACAAATTCCAGTCCTTCTGCTGGGAAGATTAGAAATTGGAAGTTATTATCAGAGTATGATGCCCATAATAATTATTAAAAAAATTACAATTGTTAACCATGGAAATACATTTTTATGCTGAGATGAAACACCTAACTTTGCTATGATGAGGCTATATTTTCAGCATCTCATTAAAGTTTTTACACAGTTCATGCTTCTAATAACTTCTAAATTCAGACTTTTCTTAGGTGATTTAGCATTACTCTTCATTAAGTATGATTTATCTTTCGGATCATATTATACATTCACGAAGTGAAGTCCCGAATGTGCAGTAGTTCATCCATTCAGAATTTGCTTCATCAGGTTCCAATGTTTACTGCTCATCCCGCAGCTTCAGGAGGAGAGAGTCTGTGATGTGCGGATACAATTTCATCTTCTTAAAATGAACCAATTTGAAAGTTTTCATACTGAAATCTATTTTTACTTCCAAAACTGTCATCACATTCCTTTTTTTTTTAATTTAAATAAAAGAAATCTGATGGGGAAAAAAATCTCTTCCAATACGTTTTAACACCTGCTCAGATACATTACTGTCTCTGATGAAACTTTTAAGCTTTTGGTAGATGCAGTTTTCAGGTTGTTAACCCAAATTCTGCTTTGAGGCACCACAGCATTTCTCATAAGTGTCCAAGTGCTACTTTGTGTAAGTGGGCCCGAGAGCTGGAAGTAGAATATGCTGCTGCATGTATTGCAAACTACGTCTCATAGTAAATGAGAGGGGAAAGGTCTGGAGTGCACAGGCTATGTAATAAAAAGCCATACTGGGCTCTTTTTACTCTGTGTAAATATGTACTTTTCTGAACATCAACTTACTCCAGATTTACGGTGACTTGTCCTCATTTTCTTATATAAACTGGCTTAATTTGAACTATTTCCTCTGTTTCTGGTAATGCTGATTTTTGATAAAAAGCATAAACTTGTACAGTAGGCTTCCTCGCAGTAGTTTATGTTGTGAGGTGAACCTCCTGGTATTTTCAGTAAGGGCTGTGAGGGAAGATTGTTAAGAAACTTGGGTTCTTTTAAATGTTTATGGGAGAGGTATTCTCTGTGAAGAACCTATTCCTTCTAAGAGAAAGAGCAATATTCTTCTGTGCTATGAAAAGTATGTGAGGTTTGTGAGGGTTGTATTATAATGTGCTAATACGGAGAGATACTTTTTCTCTCTTGTGCTCAAGTTACAATACACTAAGCAAATATTTATTAACAGACCTTTCAGAGGCAGTGCAATATCAGCAACTGCACTTGACACATCCTGGGTAAGTAGGAAGCTTAGTTGCTTCCTGCCCTTCTCGCAAATACCACCTTAGTTGCCTCACTGTATATGAACACAGTGCATTCCCTCTTCACTTCTAACCCCAAGGAATAAACAAAAATTAAAGACCCTGATGTTTCTGCTGAGTAGGAGCATTAGATTATAATCTATTCTTTGGCTCTGATTCTTTCCTTGGGTCGCTGAGTACTTTTTTAGCACTTAAAACAAACAGCTGCAGCACCATGTAGTAATTATGCTTGTGACTGTGTTAGTTACTGCTGCGCTTTGCCAAGTGTATGAGAAATTACTGTAGGGGTTTTGCTGCTCTGTCCTGGCATTTCACACAAATGCAACAGTTTCTAATTATTTCTTCTCCATGTTTAATCCAGTGCCTTTCTATAAGATAACAATTCTGAGGGTGACATTTCCTTTATGGAGCCTTATTTCCTCGCCCATCCGTTGTAGTCCCTTCCAGCCTTTGTGGGTGGTGGCTGGCTATTTTGCAAGTTCTCTCCATTGTAGTGGTTTTAAACAACCAGGGGAATTGGGGGGATGCTTGCTTATGCTGTCCTGAGTTTGTTCATTTTGAAAGACTCGTTGCGTTGTCATTCTATGTTTCTGTCACTATTTCTGTTAGCGTATTTGTAGACCGTGGTAGGACTGGTACCGCACTGTGCACCTGTTCCTCTAAATCTTTCTCCTCTTTTGCATCTTGTCCTTCCATGAAAATGCAGGGTGAGAAGGGGTGAGGGAAAGAAGATCTGCCACAGGAATTTCTTTTTCAGGGTTGTATTTCATTTTCAAGTTTTTACCTTTGTCGCTGCAAGATCATGTGCTGAAGTCTTGGCCATGCAAAAGCTAGAAGTTGTTAAGAATATACGTGGGAGTGGGGGTGACCATTCAGCCCATCTGCAGCTGGCTCCTCAGTGTCCTTGAACAAGAGGGCTTGGGAGTAGGCTGGATGGATTGTCTTGCTGACAGCAGCCCACTCCTGACTCCCAAGGGTTCTCAAACACAGCTGAGAGTGGGTACGGATTTACTGGATGGAAATAATGCAGGCAGGAAACATCAGACTGGATGAGCGTGTGTGTCGCGCACCGACTACCTCTGTGTGTCCAGCGGAGCAGAGGAGTGAGGGGCCACTACTGTCGGGTGCCTTGGTGACACGGTCCCTACCCTGGCACGGTGGGGCATGTAGACACCGTTACTGTATGGCAGAGGCGGTCACTTAGCAGCAGTAGGAGAACAGGAAAAGCTTTTTTCTCTGCCTTTCCATTCTCTGTCTTTCCAAGTATCGAGTGATGGGCAGCAGCTTGTTGCCAGGCAGGAAGGAACCATGTCTGCGTACATGGATGAGGCCCCGCAGCGTCCTTCGGCCAGGTGTACCACCGTGCCTCTCCTGCGCCTGCGCTGATCTGCCTGGAAAGAAAAACAAGCTTCAAGCACAGCTAATGTGGCTGGTTTTATTCTGGAAGATCTCAACTGTTACGCTGCAGCCATATCTGTATCTGTAGTGTCCTGGGTATCTGAGTGCCGTGACAGATAATGACTTATTTGCATGCAGTTTTCATGTGACAGCGTGAGCACCGTTGATCCCTTTCCCCCCAGGGCACTTTCATGCAGCCGTGCTACTGACGCTCATGAGTGCTTTATGTTGTCTCTTTTCTGTAGTGGGGTTTTTTTTGTAGTGTTTTGTTTAGCTTTTGAAGGTGATTAAACCCTTTGTACATGAAAATCCTTTTTATGTTTCTGTCATAGTACTGCTAGCTAGCTTTTTTTTCTTCTTCTTAAGGCACTTTGATCAGCAGGACTAGTCTGACACCTCCTTCTTGGAGGGAGATTGCTTTTAAGAGCTCCTTTACCATTTTTGTTGTACTTGGGTGCATTATTCCTGACCCTTTTGAGCTGTCTCCGGAGTAATTAACCAGTTCTGCACAGATTTGCATTCTCTTGCAACTGGATTTCGAGTGGTACTCCCTGTTTGTCATAAGTAACGTTAAAAGACTTTTTTGTTGGTTTTGGATCATTTTTAGGTGGTACAACTAACATGGATAACCTTCTGTCAAAAGCTTTCCTGTTCTGCACACTTCCTCTGAAATCACTCTTAACGTTGGCGATTTACCTGAAGCCATTCATTCTATTGTAGCACCATATTTTAAGCGCAGTGCTGGGAACATTTCTGTCACTGCTTTTAGTTTAGTCACATGTCCTAGATACAGTATGTGGTGCAGTAAAATTTTGCTGGGGAAAAAAAGCATAAGTGATCTCGTATAGTTGTTAGTGCCCCGCAGTGTTGTTTTGTGTGGATCCTGCATAATTCTGTTGCAGCACTGGGTTGTTTGTTTGTTTGCTTGCTTTTTCCACTTGGTTTGTTTGTTTGTTTATCCTCCAAATTATGTACATTAGTATAAACTCAAGTCACATTCCCCTCTTTCTTCTTTTGTTTTTGGACCAACTATTTTTGTAATCCTGGCAGCAAAGTGACCCACCTTCAACCAAAAAGGCTGATATCTGTTCTCTAGAAAAGGACCCCTCAGTTTGGTGGCTTAAGTCCTTTTCCTGGCATGTAGGTAGTACAGCTTCAAACTGGGAGCAGGTACCCACAATTCAGGTTTCACACTTCCCAATTCAGTGTCATAATTGCCAACAGAGACACAAAGGATGTGCGGTCCTGCAAATTCTGCCTCTGGCAGTGTTTTCTGAATACTGACCTTAAGCCACTCATCTGTATTTAAATGCATGAATTTAGAGCTTCAATTCTCAAAAATTTTTATGACCTGAAACTCATTATCACAGAGTCACTTAAGTCCAGATGAGAGAATGCATTTTCAGTATGTCTCTGAACATTTCCTTTAGGCAAGTTTAAGCTTCCTGGTGTTAAACGTGCTGCCCAGTACCTAATCTGTACATCAGATTCTCTCCCATTCGCTGTGAGAGGATCTAAGCATTATTTCTAAGTGTTTTTACTCTTCATATCTAAACAGAGTGTTGCTGAGCTTCATAATGCTTTGCTCTTGATCACCGTGTAGTGTAAAATGCAAGCAGTTTAAATTTCCCTGTTTTACCAAGGCACTTGGAGAATAAAGTGTACACGCTGCAGAGATGGGGTAAAAGCACCCAGGTAAAATAATGACTGAGTGGATGAGCACAGTGCCTACCTCAAAGGCTGAGTACCCAAAACAGCTAATGAAGACTCCAGTGTCAATCAGTTTACTTCAGTGGCTGCTGAACAGTTAGTTCCTCCTGTCCCCTTTTCATCTTAATGTATCTGAACAGTATGGACAATACTGAACATGACTGAAGTGAACTTCAAGGTGATGCAGGTTAGAGATGTTGAGCTGTTCTTATGTGCATGGGGAGAATGGGGAGGAGCAGACACAGGAAAAACATCTGAAGTATATTTTAATTATACACATCCTTTGAAACACAACAAATACCACCAAAGAAGATTAGGAAAGCACACTTAAATCGTATTTTTAAATTATCCAGAGCAGTGATAGATAATGTTGTGTTGGTACCTATGTAATCTTTCTTTTAACCAAAAGTTTTATTTTAAAATAAGTTGATAATGTCATTTAGCTTTTCTTTTAATAGATGGATTACATTGCTGAAAACAAGCAATTTATATTTTTGACTCATTACCACTTCACTTGGCTATTTTATTCCTCAGCGAGACAAGGTTTTCTATAATAGCTTATGCACTAAGGAGGATTTTTAATTAAAATCTTCATTTTTTTCTTTTACCGGTACTGAATTTCTTGTCATTGCCAGTAGGACTAATATACGATGCTGAATGTAATGCTGTTGTACTAACCAATACAATTTTTTTTACTCCATATCTTGCTGAAAGAACAAAATACATAGCTGAACTTGAGAATTTTGAACTAATACTGTTTACATGTGTAAGTAGGAAAAGATGATGCACCCTTCCCCCTTCATTGTTAAGTGGTAAATTGTTGCTATGGTGATCATTCTTTCCATCTCATCAGCTATAACCTGGTTTTCCACATCAATTGAATAGCTGCAAGCAAAGCATGATCTTTATTAATTTTTTTTATATCAGTTAATATTGTTTTGCTACATAGTTATTGTCTAGGGACTTAACATCAGCATCAAGATGCAGTCAATGTAAGCAAGATAGTTCTAATATTGTAGTACAGAAATCTGGGCACTTATTAAAACAATCTTCTTGTAGCTGCCAAGAATTTTACGTGGATTTCTTAAAGGAAGCTTATTTTTGGTGTGTACAGTTGATTTCTTTTTCCATTATTTGAAAGACTATAAGCTCTTGTAATAAATATGTGAACAAATTATCTGAATAAAGTCTCAATTAAGCAATTTGTTGATTGTTAGCTAAGGTCATGAAAACAGGATAATTGTAGTAAAATTTCACAGGACAGCTTTATTTCCTTGCAGTGTAAATTCGTATGCATGGTTCAAATGCAGTGAAGGGGAAAGGGATCTGGGAGTCCTGGTGGACAGCAGGATGACCATGAGCCAGCACTGTGCCCTCGTGGCCAGGAAGGCCAGTGGCATCCTGGGGTGCATTAGAAGGGGTGTGGTTAGTAGGTCGAGAGAGGTTCTCCTCCCCCTCTACTCTGCCCTGGTGAGGCCGCATCTGGAATATTGTGTCCAGTTCTGGGCCCCTCAGTTCAAGGAGAGGGAACTGCTTGAGAGAGTCCAGCACAGAGCCACGAAGATGATTAAGGGAGTGGAGCATCTCCCTCATGAGGAAAGGCTGAGGGAGCTGGGCCTCTTTAGCTTGGAGAAGAGGAGACTGAGGGGAGACCTCATTAATGTTTATAAATATGTAAAGGGCAAACGTCAGGAGGATGGAGCCAGGCTCTTCTCAGTGGTGGCCAGCGATAGGACAAGGGGCAATGAGTGCAAGCTGGAACATAGGAGGTTCCGCTTAAACTTCAGAAAAAACTTCTTTACAATGAGGGTGACAGAGCACTGGAACAGGTTGCCCAAGTGAGGTTGTGGAGTCTCCTTCTCTGGAGACATTCAAAACCCACCTGGATGCCTTTCTATGTGATCTCATTTAGGTTCCTGCTCCGGCAGGGGGATTGGACTAGATGATCTTTTGAGGTCCCTTCCAATCCCCAACATTCTGTGATTCTGTGTGATTCTGTTCCAATTACACTGGAGGCCAGATGAAAATGCAGAGAGATGCCTGCACTGTGGTGAGTAAGCTGGGAGACCTGTTGTAGGGTCACCAAAGGGCAAAACAGATTAGTGTGGTCTAGCTGTGGTCCTATGCATATACGCAGCATATTTGTGTCAAGAAAAAGGGCAGAATGAGCGTGTGGGCCATCAAAATAATGCCCTGAAACCAGAGATACCGTCTCTCAGCACCACCACAAGGTTTGGCACGCCTTGAAGCCGTGGGTGGGGCACTGTGGTATAGCATGATAAACATGAATTTTTAAATAACCTCTTTGAACTTAAAATGATGTTTTTAAAATACAGTATTTGTCTAAACTCACGTATTGTTAATTGCAATCAGTCTTTCCTTTTCATGTAAGATTTGAAGCATTCAAAAATGTAACTGTATTAAGTTATGTCCTGTATTGCTAGACAGCATATGAGCAACTCAGTCTTTCTGATTTTACTCATGTTCCATTATATTTAATATTTTGTTTTGGTGGGAAACTTTTTCCCCTACATTTCATCTGCATTACTCGTGCCTGTTTTAAATTTTGTGTCATGACCAATAAAGGAGCAAGATCATATCTGCCTCAAATGAAGTTTTCCATTTATTACCTGTTTTATGGTCCACAAGAGGACCCACACAATAGAGAAGTGTTCTCAAAGACTGTACTCGAGTCTATCATTTCATGTAAATACATCCTAATTATCATATATGAAAATGTAAATAAGAATCTTGGTTTCTTTGTTAGTAGTCTTTTTGGGTTCTGTATATGAAACAGTATTTTCATGTCTCAAAATATTACGTTGCCGTAGGCAGACTTACCAATAGATGTTTCTGACCTATATTTTCAGTGAGGGATGTTTTGCTAAATAATGTCAATGATCATCTCTCAGTAGAGCAGCCTCTTAAAGGATATGGTAAGTGTTATAGTAGAAGTATAAGTGCGTTACCTATGGAGGCAAACTAGGAATTGGATTGATATTTCAAGTAAGGATATCATTGCACAACTTAAGTCTAGGGGAAGGTATCTTGAATTGCTTAATTGCTTAGGTCTTTTGGAAGTACTTACTGCCTGACTGCCACAGGATTAATCCTTTTGGTCAAAACATAGTTCACTAAGTAGCCTGACAGAAAGTACTCCATGGAAGTGAGGAATGTCACATTTCCTTCCAGCTGCGGAGGATGAGAAGTAAGTTACTGAGAAAGCACATTGTAAAGTTACCCGAGCCAGAACAGCCATTACAGCGTTCTTATAGTATCTATTTACTTTGTTTACCTTTATCAGATATGGTATTTTAGTTTGTTAATCTGCTTATTTTAGTTGCATAAATTATCTCGTTGCTTAATTTCCCATCACCAAGTGTAATAGTACAAACTGAGCACCTGCAAAAGAATATACCAAACCCTATGAGGCATGATGTCCTTGCACACATTTCACAGTCATGCAAATAGACCAGAGAAAGATTTTGTTATCATGATCCTTTTTTGTTGGGGCAGGGATACAAACAATTCCAGCATTCGGAGCAAAAACTGTTTGTGAAAGAGAAGCAGCTGCTCCATGTTTTGTTGTCACATTTTCCCAAGTCTGGCATTTCCTACATAACCAGAAATAATTCTTCACTGAACAGGAGCAGAGTGACTCAAGGCTCAGTAGCCCTCAGTGCCAAAAAAAAAAAATTGAATAGTCTTTATACCAAGGTCTTCACTTACTCAGCCTTCTCACTTCCTTGCTTCTTTCCAGGAGCCTGTAGTTTCAAGTGTGTTTTAGCCTGAAGTACAAGAGAACCAGTACCAGGGATTGGCTGCGCACGTGAGGCAAGGACTGATCTGAGTTCAGGAATGACTGGCTGTGAGTGGGGGAAGAGAAGATGATTCCTTCCAGCTTTAAAGATTTAAACATACATGAAACTAGAGCCTTGCTTTGCTGTGATTTTTTGTCTTACACATTCCCTTAAAGGGATCTAGTGTGTTCTTTTGTTGTGTGAGTTTAATCGGGAATTTGATGACCTGGAAAAAATGTATTCAGGCAAAATGCCAGCCAGAGAAGAGAATCCTCTGAACAGTAGGACTGTGCACATGGGATCTAGTATTTCTTTCTGTATTATTTCCCTTTGTAATAATTGAAGGTTTCTTTAATGCTTCAATTGCTTTTGTTTCTGAAACCATGAACACATTTATATGGTAAAAAAATTGTTCACTAAAAGACAAACATAAAATCAAAACAAAACCACATTTCCCACATAAAAGGCCATAACTGCTCTTCATTCCACTTGAATGTGTGAAAGTGTGCACAGGTTGCCCTGTTTAATCACCATAAATTCTACTTGTTTTCTGTAGCCAGCATTCTATTTATTTTATCAGCCATTAATTCAAATAGTTAGTTCTGAATTCTGCATGTAGTGGTAAAACGACTTTGTGGCTATGATATGTAAAAAATAATTCTTCTAACCTATTTCTTAGTGGTGTTGAAACAGATTAGAAAATACAGCGATAATGATAAACAAGGTCCATATTTGAATTTATTATTTGTGCAAAACAATACAAATAAAAAATTACAGTTTTGATCATCTTAAGTGTTAATGTGCTGGCAAGGAGACAGTGTTCCCTTGTTGCCACTCGTATGTACAAAGAAAGACAGACAAAGAACTTGGTGGTGCCTGCTAGAGAATATCTGTTGATATAGATTGAAATGTATAGCATCAAACACAGTTTAAGCTAGAAATGATAAACAGTGCTTTCAAACAAACCAACCTCTGGATTCCTCTGAACTTAGTCAAGAATTGCGATTCTGTCTTCTGCCCTATCAAGGATACAGCGCTTTGTCTGAGTGAATGTAGTTCTACCCCTGAATTCAGGGACTGTCCTTAATGCTTTTCTTGCCTTCATAATTCAGAAGGAAAAGACAAAAAATGGCCCATATCAAAGGTCATACAGGTACCAAGGAACTTTCTAAGCTGTACTGTTTAATTTTTAGATATATTGGTTAAATCTATCTGAAGATACATTCTTGCTATTTGTAATTTTTATTTTCTTCACCTTGACTCAATTATCTACATATACTCTCAAATACTTTCTTGTCTTCTGTCTTTCCACTGTGTAGCAGCTAGCTGCTTTCACAGCTTAATTGCTGCTGAGCATATTTTATTTCCTTACTAACCTGTTTGGCTTCTTGCCTTTTAACATTTCTATTCTCTGACACAGGCCTGCCGCTTGTTAAGAGGCAATGCCATTGTTGAAGGAACTTGCTTAAACATGTGCTCTGTTCCTCTTAAGCACTCTGAAAAAATGTCATCTGAAGAATAACAGAGACAAAAACTGTCAGACCTTTCATAAATATTTTCATCTGAGATTAGTGACACTGCTTCTATGTCCCACAGCCTTTCATCCCAGCAAATCATGAGAGAAACATGATTTGCTCCATCCAAAAAGCAGTATAATAAGGGAAAGAAAAATAAGTGTTTTAATTTTTTAAAAAATCTTATTTGTAGTAGGTAAATCAACAGACAGTACCAGTATAGAGATTGTTCTGCTTACCTAAACTAGATTTTATTTGTGTAAAATCTTCTATATGTAAAATATTCTGGATTAACAATTAAAAATTCTCGCATACACTTTCAGGACAACAGTGCCTTTTCCTAGTGTGGTTTGAAAGTGGATTGAATTTTGCAAAATTGGGAAAGATACTTGATGCAGAAGGCAATTGACTTAATGGATTTACTCCAAACTAACTGTTGTATTTTAAATGTAAACCAAATCTTATTCTGGAATCATTTTCACATGCAGGAAGAGAGGACACTGAAGAGAATAGATGGATAGCATTAGTACTGTAGTTACCACGACATGCATTGGACTGTAGAAGCATTTATAGAGATAACATGTTGAATACTTGAAAGGACATTAAGGAAAAGTAGGTAAAACCTGCAAAGAATTGTTTTGAGTAATTCTATTTGTGACATTAACAGTAGTACTAAAAGAAAAGTACTGAAGTTTGCATTGATTATTAGATGTTATGCTATGTTAATTGACCCAAATAACAGACCTTTTTTCTTTAGTTTACTTCAAGGACAGATGGATACCAAACTTTTCTCTTGGAATCATAGAATGGTTTGGTTTGGAAGGGACCTTTAAAGGTCATCTAGTCCCTCCCCCCTACAGTGAGAAGGGACGTCTTCAACTCTTAAAAAAAAAAAAAAAAAAAAAAAAAAGGTTAAGGGCATTTAGGTTTCTGAATTCCAAACTTAACATTGTCAAAGTTTTCAAAGCCTGCGTTAGATGCAATTCATACGCTTTAATGCAGAGATACTGTAGGAGGAAAAGTAATTAGCTGGAGGTGGACTCTTCTTTGCTTAATTATCCCATCTCCAACAGGGCTAAATTCAGCTCTGACACACACTGGGAAAAATCTCATTCACACAGAAACAACGTTCAGTTGCAGCACTGCAGTACATCATGCTGCAGTCTCAGCAGATGGCATTTCTTCTTCAGATGTGTGTCATGCTAGGTGTGTATACGCTTCAGGCAGGTTAGAGTAGGGGGCTTTTTTGTTTCCTTTTAATACCAGCATACTGTCTGGACCTACACCTGTCTTAGCCTTTTCACGCTTTCATGTAGTGTCATAAGGATAGTATAGAAAGAGCTTCCTTATTTCCCTTTCACTGCCAGTGAGAGAATGTGGTGGGTATTAAAAATACTTGTTCTGAGCTCAAACATTTCCAGAATGTTCCAGAACATACAGAATTCTGTCTCTGTCTTGATTTAGTATTCTGTGGTTCAGATGCCCCTGCCCAGAGATTCCTGAACTGAGCAGATAAGAATCTGCGTGCTTTAAATTCAGTCTACCTTGCAACTAACATACTCTTCCCTACAAAAAAACACAAGATTAAAAAATCAATCATTCTTTTGCTAGGGAAATGGCATGTTCAGATATTTCATATGCCTGCCCTTATCTGCTGGAATGCACAATATGTGAGATTTATGACTGAAACGATCTTCTGCAGCAGCTCATGGCCTCATCAAACCTTAAAGTAAGCTCCAGCATTTCTATTGAAAGCAATTAGTGTCCATTAAGTACCATTGAGCAGACTAATGCCCAACTGCCATAGCAAAATGTCACAGAATAATAGAGTTAGCAACATACTGATGCTCTTACACCCCGCTGAGATAAAAATTTCAGAATGACAGCACCACTGATGCTCCCAACATGGACATCAGTAGCCATAGTTACTCCAGTATGGGTCTCAATATTGATCCCAGTTACAGATAATGAGATAGAGCCACTTAATCTGTTGCGTTACTGGTTTTGAAATAGCAGTTAGCCCAAATAAAAATTGTAGTAGCCAGTGCATTTTATGTCTCTACAATGTTCCTGGAAGAGGTTTGGTTCTCTGGTCTCTGCCCTCCTCACTGAACAGGGGGCCATTCCCCTGTGCTCAGTGTTCTACCCAACACAAGCCTATTTGGCATCTTCTGGGAGTGTCTTGTGAGGATTGACTGAGAGCTGGCAGTTCAACTGTCCTCCAATCAACTGTTGTATCACTTATTTCAGGCACTGTCTTTTAGATTTTGGTATGCACCAAGGAGAGACAAGAGTCTTCTTTGGGTCATGATCTGGGGCTTTACTGCTGAGGGGCGTGTATGTGGAAAAATGGGTAGCATGGCATATCGTTAATGTGTCTGCGGACTCAAAACACTGAGGCACAGTGGATGGTTAACATCTGGGAAGTCTTGTTGTGTCAGCTTCTTATTTATGCAGGGTCATCTTCTGCATTAATGAATTGAGACTGCTAAATTAAATGAAAACACTGTAGTGGACACAAGCCAATGAAGGATGTGAGTAATTCATAGAGAGAGGCAAGAAAAAGAGCTTGAATATTTTTACAGTGACTCCACTTGGGCCTCCTAAGTGGTAATTGTACAGAGGGATTCTGTCAAGCAAAAGCACACCTGAGGACAGACCCCAAATGACTTGACCTTACTGTGAGGAAACTATACCTCAGCTTTACTACATCTGTTTGGCTGCCAGGTTTTACTGGCAAGGAGTCATCTTTTCATATGGGGTGAGGTGACACCTTGTTCTCATGACAACAGAGAACAGCTCAGTTTTAGTGAAACAAAAGAGTCCACTGCTAGCCAAGTAGCTTTGCAGGAAGAAATGGACACATTGGATATCCTGACCATTTAGGGCCTGGAGTGTGTAGCTGTGTAGCTTCAGGTGCTCTGGAGGACCTTTTTAGAGCTCATGGTTCTTCAGCTTGTAGATTTGGTGCTGTATACTCACCAAAAGAACTGGGACTGCTTACCCTGGGCGGTGGGGGACTGACACATCTGCTCTCTAACACAGACTCTACAACTGCAAAAGAATTGTCCCAGCATTGCAGACAGAGTCTTATGCCAAATCCTTCTGAGATACTGCCGTGGGAGTCAGCCTTCCTTTTTCTTTGACAGTATTCTTGCTTCTGAGACAACCCAATAGATGTAACAAGAAAGCAGAGGTCTCTTCTTAACCCACACTAGAAAACATGACCCTTTAGACTCTATCTTGCTCTGTTCCCTCAAGACTGATTGTTAGGACCTCAGATGGCTGGGTTCTTCAATACCATTTTTCCTGACCAGCCCATTCAGTTTTAATCTTCCATACCAGAAACAGCTTTTATTTCCTTCTCAAAAGATTTTTTCATCTGTGGAGCCTTTTTCAAACAAAATTGACCACCTTGCTTCATGTAAGATCTATCGATGAGCTTTCTGCTTTCTTGGCACTGGAAACTCGATGTATTTTCTCAAGGTAGATAAGAAAGAAGGTTGTTTCTTTCCTGTCCTAAAAAAAAATCTGAAGTTGTCCTCATTATACCTCACTTGTAGGCTGATAATACTTGATTTTACTGTATCTTTTTGAAAATATAGGACTGATCCATAGTTTCTGGCATTTCTACAGAGATAATGCATGATGTACCTGAAATTATCTGAAACGGATGCTGCATCTTGAACTTTTCTATGATGCTGTCACTGTCTATAAAATGTGTGATATGTTTAAGATAAGGAACTCCACTTCTGTTTTTACTTAGACAGCTAGGTGGTGAGAGAGAACTATAGTGCAGTGATTCATATTGTGACCTATGTGCTTTCTGTCCAGATATTATCAAATTGAACAGCTCTGCAGTTTCAATTGCTATTCAAACCCATTAAACATAAGAAAAGGGTATCTATCTTCTCCCCAGTGATGGCCTGTTAACAAACTTAGAGAGATTGAATTTCTGTACATATGAGCTTTGAATAAAGTACATGAAAATCCTAGACGTAAGAAATCCTAAAAGCTTTCTTTGTACTTCTGCCTGTTCTGTGGAATTCCACCTTGGTTGTCTGGTAGAAATCTAGTTTCCATGTTGACCCTTCAAAAAGAGGTCATTTTGTATGCCATTTTCTCAGCAACAATTTGAATACTTAGGAGAGTTCTTTAATACTAGACAGGTTAGCCATTCAAGAAAAAGAGTAAATTGCAAGACTTTATAGCTGGACTCACTTGCACAGGAGTTAGAAAAAGAAACTACCAAAAGCACATTTCAAATTATGTTGAAGGACCTCTACAGAAGTCCTTGCAAACTAGCCCACATAGCTGGACTCACTTGCACAAGAGTTAGAAAAAGAAACTACCAAAAACACATTTCAAATTATGTTGAAGACCTCTACAGAAGTCCTTGCAAACTAGCCCATTACAGTACTTCAGCCAGTCTTCTTTTCAGTGCTGTACTTTGTAGCAAAAGTTTTCTTTATCTTAGCAGACCTCTCACTGCACATCTGTCTCATTGAGTGAAAATGTTAGTTGTTTAATAGAATTGCAGAGTAGATCTCTACTTTTTATCAAGTGACTTCTCCTTTCAAATGAAAAATGGTATTCCATGTACATCCATTTGCTGCCAGAGCACGCTCATGCCAGACCAGCAAGACTGCTATATGAAACAGACCTTCACATTTTATTAAATACTGTCAGCTAAGCATAACCTGAGTTCAAATTCCATGTTCAGTAGTCATACACTTCATCAACAGATAGAGCTGAAAGTCTGACTATCATTCGGTGGGGGAGAGATTTTTCATTATTGTTATTGTTTTGCTAAATAAGTAAAATGAGATAATATTTTACTTACTTTGCACTGATCGTCTTGAATTATCAAATTCTTTTAGGAGGCATGTATTTACTTTCCCTGCTCTTCCAGTGGCTCTTCAAGAATGTCTTCCATTCTTCCCTTAAGCCTCCAGCAATGTAGGCTTCAGCAGAAGAACTGAGGCCTTCCCTGTTGCTGACCTCCATGCTTCCCCATGGGATTCATAAAATAAGGTATATGTTCAGATGAAGGTGGATCTGTACAGACTCTAGGAAGGGTCATCTTACCTTGATAAAGAACCTGACAAGAAAAGTTGTTTGGGTTGTTTAGCCCAGAGAAGAAAAAGCTCCAGTGAGACCTTATAGTGGTCTTCCAGTAGTTGAAGGGACCTACAGGAAAGATGTGGAGGGACTCTTTATGGGGGAGTGTAGTGATAGGACAAGCAGTAATGGTTTTAAACTGAAAGAGGGTAGATTTAGATTTGATATTACGAATAAATTCTTACTGTAAGGGTGGTGAGACACTGTAACAGGTTGCTCAGAGAAGTTGTGGATGCACCATCCCTGAAAGTGTTCAGCGTTAGGTTGGAGGAGGCTTTGAGCAACCTGACCTGGTGAAAGATGTGCCTGCCCATGGCAGGGGGCTTAGAACTAGATGATCTTTAAGGTCCCTTCCAACCCAAACCATTCTGTGATTCTATGATTCTAAGATAATTAATTTTTAAGATAATTAATTGTTCCAGGACTCTGCCATTCCCAGGATTTATCAGCCCTTTCCTTTCCATGACAGGTGCCCTTGACATGGTGTGATGGTGTGCTCCCCGACACACACACCTGATCTTTATTTCCCGTAATCCTGTTCAAGTGATAACCACCAGTGGTGATCGTAAAGACTGCTATCTGGTTGTGCTAGACCATCCAGATCAGGGGAGACTGATAACAACACAATAGCCAAGGGCTGTCTTGTGCAACTTGCTCCAGCACTGGGGGCTTGCTGAGTATGCACCGACCGAAACACAGCTGGTATGCAAATATGACTATAGGTCAATCATCTTACTCCATAAATAGTGGTCTGCCCAGGGGCCCATCAAGCTCTCCTGAAACAACAGTGGGATGCATAACAGGATCTCCCCTTGAGTAAAGATGCCTCTCAAGGTTACTCCTCGAGGCTGAGAGATTCCTTGCCACAACAGATACTCGGTTAAGTGACTAATAGCATGCTAACTGCAAAATCTTAGCTAAGTGATATAAAGGATTGATTGCACACATATAATCCTTTAGATATAAACCGTTGATCAAACCTGGAACTAGGATTGGATCTAGCTGCACTTAGACTCCTCTCTGAAAAGAAGTTTAGAAAGCAAGGGGGTCCTTTCCGAAACTTTGTGATTCAATGGGAGGGTCTCCCTGGCAGTTTTGTCTGATCCTGTCCTCTATGCAGTAAATAATCAAGGGAACC
>NW_010291930.1:43756-70383 GCF_000700745.2 Antrostomus carolinensis
ATTATATATTAATTACATCTCTCTTATGAGTGAAGTGTATAACTCACTCAGACCGCCTCTCTGACCCTCATCCTCATTCTCCTCTCCATTACTTGCAACACATTGGTGAGGCTCCTTTGATGTCCTCAAGAAAAATAGCAGGCAAAAATATTCTGTCACTCGCTGATGTTCAGACCCGTGCAGTTACCACTGGCTGCCAGCTACATGAATCGCTGTAGTAGCAGCAGTTACTCCTGTAGTTTTATTTATTGAAGACATAAGGAGTGCAGAACTTAGTTGGATAGTAATGCCCAGCACTTCTAGAAGGCACTTCCATGTGCACACAGCTCCATCATTCAGTCCAGGCAGAGCAGATCCGGTGCTTCTGGCAAGCTATGGTAGTCTTGTTCTGCAAAAGGGAGAACATCCAGCTTGTGGCCCTTTGAAACTCATGAAAGCTCTTGAGATCTACAATTTAGGAAGGTAACTTATTAAGATTACTGGGAGAGTAATTTTTGAGGCTCAGGAATTGCCTAACAGGGTAGTTGATCTCAAGACTGGGCCTTAGCAAGAACAGCTTTTTGGTGGGGGGAAGGGGGGGGGGACACGACAGTATTGCCAAACAGGAGATTCTTGTCTTACCAGCTACTCCAGTATCACAGTCATGAGGGTCAGTAAAACCCATCAACCTTCAGATAGATCTGGAAAGTCTGATAAATCTATTTGTGTGAAGAGAGGACAGCAAGACATTAGGATTGATTATTTTGGGACTTACTTCCTCCTTCATGGCATGTAGTGGTATTTACATTAAAATTCTGTTATTAGTGACTCAAAAAAGAGAAAACTTGCTTTCTAGAAGAGGCTGGGGGAGAATGACAGAGCTCCAGAGAAGGACTGTCATAAGGAAAAGAAAGGAGCAAACAGACCATGACTAGCTCTGTTCAGAGAGTCTCAATACAGTAGACTTCATGAGTCTGCAGTAAGTTGTTACTTTCACAAGTGATTACTGCTAAATATGTAAGAATACAACAATGAATCTTCCACCTTACCATGGAGATCTGCATGACTTCAGCTGAACAAAGCAGTCAAGGACTGCTCTAAGCAGGAATAAATAGGCTGCTGTGAACTCTCTTTCAGCAGTCTCTGGATGCCACAAAAGCCTTTTGGGCATCTAGGCAAGATCATCAGCCCTGTGGGAACCAGCAGAGAGCAACGTTCCTGGTTTTTCAGATTTTCTGGTAGCTGACAGGACATGCTGGTTGTTTATTAAAATTGTGTGATATTGGCAACATTGTAGGTATCTACAGACGTTTAATATATACATGTATGTTTATTTGGAGGAGAGGGGGTATGTATGTGAGAGAAGATTATTTTAAAGCTGTTAACTGTGTTTGTCATGAACCCAGGTTTTGTATTTCCTTCCTGCTGGAGATAACAAAACCTGTGAAATAGCTGTCACCTGTTCTATATCTGAAATGATCTGACATTATTTTCAATCTGCAGTGCTCTTCAGTTAAGAGGAATTGCATGTTTACAGATGGAAGGATCATCAAAGCCTTTCCTTTGCTTATTTATACTGTTCAGTCTCTCAATGTTTAGTGTATAATACAAGGAGCTTGATTTGTATCTGTTGGCCTGGAGAAAAGTCAAATCATGTACAGCCATCCCTACTCTTAAGCACTTGTCTTTCACGGAGAGCTTAGGCCTTTTGCTAATTAAACTGTTCAGATATATCAGTGTTTTCTGTTATTCACATACTTCTGTGAATTTTTTTAATGGTTATCTTCAAACATGTCAGATAATTTGTATCAATTGAAAATGGAAGAACTAATCCCAGAATGGTTTACTAGACATTTGTCTATCAGTATTATTTTTCTAGACATCTCACGGCTGATCAAGGAACAGAAATGAACCATGCAAAGAAAGATAAAACCAATTCAGTTTTGGCAGTCAGACTGAAGGGCACAAATTTAAACACATACAGCTAATGCCTTTAAAAGGATGAGAATACTGCTGTTTTGTTTCCCCAGTAGATTTTAATACTCAAAGATATGAAAAGGACTGTTAAAAAAACCTAACATTGCCACAGATTATTTGAATTCATGTCAATATGTTTGTTATTTAAACAGCTTAGTTACACTACATTCTTTTTTTAGTTATAAATGCATAAATTGCACTATTATATCTCATAAAGAATTATTTTGTTTGCCATTATGTTCTAGATATTTTTTCAAAACTATTTTAGATTAGAACTTTATTCAGTGGTCAGTGCACCCTTTCTGGTCTCATTTGTTAGGAAGGTTTCAATTCCATACTATTGTTATGAGAAAATGGCAGAAATAAATTTGTGTGCTACAACTTTTGGAAGAGAGAAAGACAAATAAGCACTAAGTCACTAAGCCTGTAGTTGTGAATTTTTTCATAGTATATTTGCCTCAATCAAGCACAATAATAAGTCTTTGGATTCAGATACTAGAACCATAATCTTTAAGTTACAGACTGCCAGTGTCACTTAGAAAAAACATGAAGCATACTCCTAGAATTATTTAGGATTGGGGAGTTTATCTTACATTTTTTGAAACCAGCAAAACCTGTAGAATTTTAAATAAATTTTCACTTTTTTCATGTAATTTTCTGTAATGTGATTTTCATGCAACCAGTGTGTTACAAGTTATATATATTATGATGTGAAGAGAGATCAGATACTAGTTTTATATTACGTATTTTGCTGTATAAATGCTCTACATTTTGGTATTCTTTGCTAAAATATCTGTAACACTGTAGACTTTTTTTGCTCTAAAATTTTAAAAAATCTTACCCTTAAAAAACCACATCAACTCTCCATAAAGGAGTGATTAAGAAATACAAAAATTGTCAAGGATGTTTGACAGTTTTCCTGAATACATTTGCTGATTAATAGAGTTTACAGAAGTTTTCTAACTAGCATTATTCTAACAAAAAATAATTTATAATTAATTGTTTTCTTAAAATTGACATTTGATTTCATACTTTCTGAATTTTTTATTATTTTTACAAGTAATTGAAAGTGGTAAAAATCAGTAGAACACTGAAAAATATTGATAACATTTTAAATTGAAAAAGCAGTCCATTTTGATTAAAAAAATAATTCCTAGTCTCTTCCTGTAAGCTGTTCTTATTTTTCATCTAGCTGTATCCCTTGGGATGATGATTTGTTGTTGCTTTCTTACATGCAGAGTCTAGAATAGCTGCCAGATTTTGGTGTTGATGACAGCAGTCATCATACCTACTATTTTATTTGTTCCAGATAGAGAACAGTTTAAAAAAAATGTGTGGCAAGGAGGACATGCAATGCACTAAACGTACCTTAGAAATTCTCTGAGCAAATGATCACAGTGGTCCATGTGTTTCCATTTCCTTAAGCAGGCTTACCTTCTCAGGGCTGAATCTTATTACATAGGGTTCGTTTTCCTTGAAGCCCATATTTTATGATGAAGGGAAGAGAAACATATTTATCTCTTTTTTTCCCTTCACTTAACTATGTCATCAAGAGCAGCTGAAGCTCAAGTGTGCATCTAGTTTTTCATGCTTCCCACTAGATTCAGAAGCTCTCTTCAGTCAACCAATATAATTGGCTTTGGTGATTGGAAACAACAAATTGTTTGCAGATATTCCTTTACGTCTTTACAAAAAACCTACTGTCTGCAGGAATTAAACATTATGGAACTGGAAGAAAATATTGCTTTCTAAGATTTGGTAATAAAATAGGATAGCATACAGTCTATCCTATAAAGTAGGATAGACAGATGCACATCAAGATTTATACTTTTCTTTAGATGTACTTGGAACTTAGTGACATGAAAAGATACTGGCAGTGAATCACCATTGGCAAAAATGGGGAAAAAAACCTATGAGCATAGTATACAGAATTGTATCTTGCCCAAAGTGTAAGCTTCCCCACAGGAAAACTTGCTTTCTGCTTGAAATGATACTGTTCATCGTGCTGAAACTGAAGACTGTGCCATCTTCAAGATTTCTGTGCTGGTGCAAGGGTGAAATATGAAAGCAAAACTTCATTCATTCAAGATCCTGACAGAACGATGGATAAAACTGAATACATCACACGAAGAGCCAGCTCCATTATCCAGGGGCAGATTATCTGGCATTCACAGATACATAGTGCCAGGCTACTGGGACACCTACGGTTAGGGAGAGTACCATGTAAATGCAACTTCTCTGGTGGTGTTTAACAGCAACCTAAAACTGCTTTTTAAATTCAGACATCTGCATGTGAGTCTTTTTCCAAACAGCTGAGCAAAAGTGAGGGCCTGAAAGACAGACTAGGGAAATAGAGTTTATCTCAGTTGTTAAAAGTGATTTTTCAGAAATATCATCTTTCCTTCATTCACCTAAAATCTTGAACTGCTGAGTACACGTGATCAGTTTAAGTTAGAGAAAGGTGTACCTCGACACCCCTGAGTTGCTGAGCAGTTACGGTTTTATTGTTGTAGACCATAGAGGTCTAAAGCAGAATGCAAACAGTTTCTGAATCTTGGCATAAGGCAGTTGATTCCTTAACAAACACATAGATTGGTGTTTGCCATAAGACTACTCATATATTTGTGGGCACAGCAGAGCATGTTCATGTTGACCACTGCAGGAGTCTCACATCCACACAGTTCCGAGGACCAAACTGTAAATAGTTCAAGTTTCTTATTTTTAGTGGAGTAAGAGGAGTGCCTCCAATGAGGTGATCAGAGCACTTGCGTCAGATGTCTGAAATACTTAATGTAAACAGTCCCTAAATCATCTAATCTCACTTCCTGTAAACAAAAGACCATGTCATTTTTTTCTCAGAAAATTGATTAAAGGGGGCTCTTAGTACACTGCGTAATATAATTTTAAAGACTTAGAAATATCCGTCATCTTCTCTGTAAAATATATCCAAAACATTTCAAGGTTGATTATGCCCAAATTCAGCTTCTAATCATTGGACTGATTATATCTTTATCTGAAACACTTGTCTTCCTCATTTTGTCTTCTCGATTTTCCACTGATATCCATGTGTACACCATGACAGGTGGCTTCTCAGTGTTTCTTTAGTAATAAGTAGATACGAGGCTCAAGAAGTTTTAAGCTAAAAAGCTTGTCTTTTTAGAACCTCAGTTATTCTGTGGTCCTGACATTTCTTTCTCCTTCTTGAGACATATATGAGTTGGGTATTGTTCCATTAGTGGTTTTACAGATTTTGGATTAAGTAGTACAGCAGGAACAAATTCCTGTTTATACTTGATTTTCATCTCTACTATAAAGACCACATTAACCCTTCCTTTTGCCACAATGTGTTGGGCTAGCAATCTTTATTTCATACTCCTGTGCTGCTTTCCATGACAGTCTCTCATACTAGCTAGATTCTTTGTTTCCCAGTGTTTGTTTCAGTATAGTTAAATGGGTTTTGAAGTTGGTATCATTGAACTTCAGTGTTACTGTAACTTTAGGGTACAGTAAAGTCTCCTCTAGGGGTTTTTTGGAATCCAGAAGTTGTGTAATCTACCATAGTATGTTTTAGCTTACATTGAGACATTATGAAAAAATATTAAACAACTCTGGAGCAAAAAACAATTCCTAAGGTAAAATGCACATATCAACCCTTTTCTTTGATGTCTTCCGCCTTAAGCTTTGAGATGTGTCAGAGAGTTAGCTTTTAATGCATTTTGATGTGCTTTATTAATTCCATGTAATTTATGCTGTTGTTTAATTATGTTGCCATAGGGTGCAAAATCACAAACCTTGAAAGCAAACCAAGTATGTTAAATCGAAGCAATCTTGATAAGGTATAGGACCCATTATCTTTACATATGTATGAAGTGCTTGGCAAAATCTACTCTTTGTTAAAGCGTGATGTCTGGCACGATATACTATTAACCTGTAAATCTTTATGGATGTAGACTCAATCTATTTGTGCTGTTATTTATGCCCAAGACTGATGTCTGGCCAATCCGTCATTACCCCCAGGTTATTTTTTCAAGTATTGAAATCGGGTTGGCCATTTGCCAATTGTAAGGAATTTCCTCGGTTTTTCAGGCATTGTTAACTAAAGGTTAGTTTTTTTTCAGTTCTTCTAATAGGAGTTAGGACTGAAAAAAACAGAGAGATGGACTTAGGCTGGGAAGGAGGAGTTTTCAGAAACAAAATCCATTAAAGATGATACGGATCAATGTGCCAGCAGTGTGTACGTAATAGAACTCCTCTTGCTTCACTATATGAGCCTTTACTGGTAGTACCCAGGTAGTCCAGTTTCTGAGTGAAGTCAGTTTGTGAAGAAGCAGCAGCTGGTTGAAACTAAAATCTAGCAAAGCACAAAGGAGAGTGATCAAGTAAAGTATTTTGAAGTGTTTTTAAGTTCAGACTCTTGATTGAGGACATATATCTCATTTGGTCAATTCAATCTGTAATTTAGAAGCACTTTAAATTTCTCACTGACATGAAGCTCTTGTATTGCAGTATCTGTCAGATAACTCAGTCTTTTTCCTCTCTCTGTTTCTCTCTCTGACTCCCATTTCTTGCTGGTATTCAGTGATCTACCCTCACTTCTGAGGTATATTATAGCAATGAGTTGCTGACACTGATGAAGCCAAGAGTTCTTAGGTAGCTCTACATAGTTATGCATGTATGTATTTTTAATCCTACCATAGCAGAATAGTGTTTTTCACCAAGTATAATCACTGAAAGAAGCTGAAGAGGATCTTGATAAATGCCAGTCTCTCACTTGCAGTGTTAAAAAATGCATTCATTACTGATGTATAATATCAGAAGAATATGGAAATGAAATGGTGACAAGGAAAACTACCAAAGAATCATTCCTGAAAGTTTTCCTCTTCCTCTCTAGCTCCTCTTTTCCTGGAAATGTCATTGATCTCTGCAGCAATTTTATCAGACCTTGGTTTTGCAAAATTGAGCCTCCAATAGATAGAAATAAATGTAAAAATGCTGGAAAGTTTCATACCTGGAAAAAAACCAAGAATATTCTTTGCTTTTTAAAAAATCACCGAATTTTAGAATTTAGGAAGACGATATTTCTTTTTAGAGAATTCCAGTTTCAAAAGGGATGATATGGATAGTAACCCACAATATGTAATGTTACTCAGAAAAAACTGATAGGTGTCATTAATTAAATATATTTCTGAGAACTTCATGTAGATTTAGCCTTTACTGATTTTTTTTATTTTTTTTTTATTTTTTTTTTATTTTTTTTTACAAAGAGTAATGGTCCCTTCTAGTATCATTGTTAAGGTTACTAATTTAGGATAATTTGATAGGAAGATAATTGTGTTTCATATATTTAGCAAATATAAAACAGAAAATTATTTCTATAATTTTAAGAAGTAGAAAGCAAGCTTCTGGAAAGGTTTATGTTGGAGTCACTGTGTTTAATAAAAGATGAAAAATGAAACAAAGTAAACATGGGTTGCTTATGTTTTTACTTGTCTCTGAATGAGACAGCATTACAAGTGTGTTGAAGGATACTATGGAAATACAAAATAATCTGGAGGGTTGTAAATGCACAGTTGTAAATGAAGTTTAAATTTAGATAAACATTACATAATGCATTCCAGACACATGGCATTATGTATAAGCATTGTTGCTGCAGAATGCTAGATAATGATTAAGCCCTTCAGCCCTCAATACTCTTCCTTCAAGTCACTTTTCAGACATAAGTAGATAGAAATCTGATTGTATTGCTGGAAGGGGAGGCTGCTTGTAAGAAGCCCCTGACTCTGTGCTTATGATCTCTTGAGTGTAGCTAAGATTATGTATATGTTTACCTACCCAACCAAACACAAAGTTATCAGTAGTGGTATCAGTTGTCCCACAGTCTAGAAAGCTTATGCTTCTTTCAAAATCAGACCCTGATATGAGTCCAAATAAAATTAGTGAAGTTCTTCAGTTAGCCATTAGTCCTCCACCCCTCGCTAGCAGGGTAGATATAGGGACTCCACATGCTGTCACCTGGTACTAACACTCTAGGTGTGACTTCCTTTTTAATATAAGTACGGTTTGATTCCTGCAACAGATACAGCTTAATTTTGTCCCTATCTTAATTGCATTTACCACCACTGGGGACTCATTAGCTAAGTGGCACATTGTTCCTCTAAATATGAATTAGTTTTGTTTAAAATACTTTAATTTCATATTGGTTTGAAAGCTTACAAGCATGTGTTTGAGACATCATGTGGAATATTAATGCTAGAGTGATACTTTAAAGTAGCTACACACATAAAAACACATCACTTAAAAAGTTAGTAATGTGTATGTGTTACACTTGTTGAGAATGAATTTTTACAAAGGACTGCCTGTTCACCTGAAAGAAAAGTCATTAAAGGTCCTTTGCTGGGGGTTAGAACTGGAACGTAGCATTGCAAAGCAGGTCAGTTGTTATTTCCCTGTACTGTTTTGCAGTCTGTGGATTGCTGCCTACTTCCCTGCATAGTTTTTATTTTGCTGCTGAAACTTTAGATTGACCCTTCCTGGAGAATGTGTGGAACAGCATGTGAAGCCTGCTGCAGTCTTTTCTTGGCTGGGGGAGAGGAAAGAAGGCATTGTTTTGAGTTTTCTCTTTCAAAAAGTTCTCAGAAAGATTTCTTGTCACAGCAAAAGATGTAGCGTTCTCTGGTACAAAAAGCAATTCTGAAGTAGAGGTCCTTATTCAAATGTGGGTCATTTTGACTTGGTATATCATAGACTTAAATTTTCATGCATAATTACTGTTAATAAACAAAACTTCAAGACTCTACAGTCACAAAATTACTCCAGGAACAAAACATAAAGAATGCTTTCCCAAACTGTGTAAAGCATGAATGGAGCAAATGTATTCTATTTCAGTGAGGCCACCCTGCTCTGATAGCTCTCCATTATGAATGTTGTCATTCAAAACTAACATATTTCTCCATAGTCTCTGGTAACAAAACTCTGATAGAGTGGGCGTCAGTGCAAGGCAGAATAAAACAAGTACACACAAAATGTAGGGCCAAGCAGCAGTAACTGTAAGCAGGTAATTTGGAAAACATACAGACAAATCAAGTGTGGAAGTCAGAATAAAAAAAAATAAAACTAAATTAAATAGCAACAGAAAAATATCTTGAGTCTGACACAAGTGTGCAGGAAGTGAAAGAAATATCTGAATATACAGTTGCAAACTGAGACAATCAAGTCCACATTGCTGAAGTTAGCCAGTAAAGCATCCAAATGCCCAGGTGATAATAAATGGCAAATAATGCAAATAGTGAAGAGCCTGTGTGCACAGCAAAGCACCAGCTCCGCTGGTTTCTCCTGTTCTTTTCACGTTTGCTATACGTCGTCAATGATGCTTGCTGAAGTGTCTCATCACAGCCATGTGTGCACACTTCTGTTTGGCTGGTCAAAGACCTGCTCGGGAGCATAAACAGTGTTCTGGTGCCTTACCCTCCTCTGCCTATTTAGTTCCTCTTGCTGCATCGTCTCTCAGCAACAGTGCAGCACTGAGGCTTTGCTGAAGTGTGGCTGAGACATGCCTTGGCAGCGCTCGTGTCTGAACAGTTGCTGCTGTTCTGGTCTGCTGGAACTCCTGACTGTGAGTACAAAAGGGGCAGAATAGCAAGAAGTGCAAGTTGGAAAAAAAAAAAAAAAGGTGTGAGATAAGACAGGCAAGGAAAGCAGTGCTCATTTACCTTCTGTTCCATTGGCTTCTTCCTGCTGTGACTTGCTTTGCCCAGCTTCATGTGACAAAGTTTCACTAGCTTATTATTCATGTCACCATTTAATTGCTTAACTAATTGATACTGTATGTTTGAACAGGATGTGTGATTTGCTTCTTGGTTATAATGATACAAAAAATTCACAGGCATCAATAAATAACTGTACTATCCTGGCAGTATGTTTTCCTGATGCTGATCATTTAGTATATTAGCTTTTTAAAATGTCTATTGCAGCGGTGGCAATAATATTAGACTTTTTTTATATGGGAATAATCTGGTTGTTCTATCATCAGTGTCTAGTTTATCTATGTGCAGACTACATTATTGTCTCACAAAACAATGTCCCAGTGCTAGGATTGCTTCATTAAGTTTATGCTACATAGACATAATTATGCGGGAGCTAAGAATAGCTCATCTAATTGAAAATAATGATTATAGAGAAAGAATGGGTTTGATTACTGTTACTAAGCAAGCACATACCGTACAACCATTCATGAACTGCACAGAACACATATGGGATTATACCGTGTATTTGTTTTCATTAACAGTTTCTTTCCTCCATCCTGAGTACAAGTCAAAGGTGTTACTGCTTATTTGCTCACTGTCCTTTTTTTCTCAGAGACCTAGAGGGACCTGCAAGAAGGCAGCATGAGCTGATATTTATCCAGTAAATTATGACAAGCTAAGCTTTGAAATAACATTCAACATTTATCTCCGCACACATTTTAGGGAGGATGTAACTTAAATAAATCTTCTCCAGGCACCACAGATGAAACTGTCTATGTGGGTTTTTTTATGTCTGTGTTTATACTAGTATCCCACAGGATTAAACGTCCTTTTAGAAATGCAAAGTCTGCCATACAGTTAATCTCTTGGTGCTCATTCTGGTTAATGCTAACATTTAATTATTGCTTCATCGAAAACACATAGAACTCTTGTTTATTCCTTGAAAATAAAAAATATTTTTTACAGTGAAGTTGTTGAAAGTTTTCATTTATTTGATTGCTGTTGATTAGTATCACCAGGCACCTGGGATAAAAGTTGCTGCTGCTGCTGCTGTCCTCTTAACTAATTTTTTTCTTAAGTGTCATTTTTCTAATAGAAAGTTAAGAGAAAATTCCTGAGATCATGAAATTTAATGTATCTGGTTTAGAAATGTTATTAATATATCTAGAGGCTCAAAAAACTCTGCCAGTTTGCCATGTCTAGCTTCCCCTCTGTTCTAATGAACCATTTCATAGCTCTAGGCTATGCGCTGATGCTGTAGAGGCACAGAGAGATCACTGGCATCAGGAATTTTTAAACAGATGACAGTTTAAAAAATGAAGTGGGGAGGGAAGATGGGACAAACATTAATGCAGTCTTGCAGTAACACAAGTATCAATTTACACAGTCTGAAATCAGAGGCACTTGTACAAGGTGTTCTTGAGGCTTTTTAAGAAATAACAGAAGGAAAAAAGTAGAAGCAGAGGGCAGATTACAGAAGTATTCCAGACTGTTGTCTTGACTTCAGAAAAGTTACCTTGTTTTGGATTTGAAATTCAGTGAGTTACAAGAATTTAGATGTTAAGTCTCCTTTTATACAAATGCCTATTGAAGCATCAAACATTTTCCATCACTGGTCTGATTGTGGAAGACATTTCTCAAATTTTTGGGCCAACAAACCTCAATTTTGCCCTTCAAAAATTCTTACATGGCACTCAGCACTGAGCATTAATTTTGAAATGTTGTGAAGGAAATAGCATTCCAGAGTCCCCTTGAACACCCAGTATCCTGGTCTCACAGACCCCTGTTTAGGAGTCAGTGTGGTGGCCCAGTCTGACCTTCTGTACACTTGTGTACACATTCTGGTAATGTGTAATAAATCATAATCCCAAGTTTCGATCAGATACTATTTTTTTCTATTTAGAAATTTTAATTATAAATGGGCTGTAAATTGTGTACCTACAAGTAAATGTGATGCAAGGATGAGCAGGACTGAAGAACTGAGAAGCATAATGTGTTGATTCTGAAATACTTAGACTGATTTGCAGTT
Organism: Antrostomus carolinensis; assembly: GCF_000700745.2. Classification (NCBI taxonomy): domain Eukaryota; kingdom Metazoa; phylum Chordata; class Aves; order Caprimulgiformes; family Caprimulgidae; genus Antrostomus; species Antrostomus carolinensis. The sequence continues at coordinate 55,484 of NW_010291930.1, forward strand.
ACTGACAGCAAGTAGGCATAAGAGTGCACTATACAGTGTAGTGTGTGGTAGCTGAGGGCAGTGTTCATTTGCTCGCACTTTATTGATGCAACTCACAAAAGACTCCTCTGCATATAAACTTTTTTCTACTCTGTACAGAACTGCACATGCAAGAGCTAAAGCTGATGCTGCGGATCAGGCTGCTCAGGCTGCTCGCCAGGAATGTGATATTGCAAGAGCAGTTGCCAGAGAACTTTCACCAAATTTCTACCAACCAGGTAATTATCCATTGGGTTTTTTGTGGCTAGTTTTTCTTGCAGTAAAAGGATTCTGTGTTAAGTTAAAAAGTTTATTTCATTTTGAGTGTTGTCGTTTATACAGAAACAGTAGTCATGTGTAGGTAATGAAAAGCATACATTGCTCAAGGAGATTTTGTTTTCATTTTTCAATCATTTGGTGACTATTACTTTGTATAAAAGCAACTGAGTGTCAAAAAGACAGTATCAAGCATATAACTTGGCCTAAAATTAATAGCTTCTTCAGGATGGTGTCAAAGACAGACTTCAGAGAACTTAAATCAACAGAAATTTGGGTTATTTCTATAGTGTGTTTATTAGGGTAAAGATCCTTAGCTTTTTTACTGACCCAGGGAATTCTTGACAGTCTTGGTTAGCTAAAACCCAGTTTCTGTAGGATGCTTTTCCATTACACATACATAGCCTGTGAGGGAATCTTCCTCTGTTATGCCTGTGGTGGTCTGTGGAACATTAGTCCCATACTCAAGATATCATAGAATTAAGTCTGTGTCACCTGTATGAACATTGCAAACCATTTTCACCTGTCACATGGTTTGTAAAGTTGCTATAAAAAGAAGCAAAGTGGGTTTTGCTTGTTTTTCTGATGTCTTTCCATGAGGTTAATATTTTTGTGTACTGCTCTTTAGCTTAATATTGAATAGATAAAATGGAACTGTACTTGCCAATTTAATGGATTTTCATGAGCCTGTCCTTTCTTTCACCTGTCAAATGAGTTGAGTCATATTTTGTTATTACTTTTCAATTACTTACCTGAACTTGTATGCAAATATAGATTATACCTCCGAGGTTCATTTTCACTTACCTTCATCTTCTGTACATCCTTGTTGCAACCACAAACCCCTTTATCCTTAAATGTATTCGTGTGGTGGATGACCTGCAAAATGAAAGAACAACATTCTTCAACATTTTCTAACAACCCACCTATTTCCTTAATTTTTTTTATTATAATGACTACTCTCTATAACTTGTTAGTAAATCACTTCTGTCAGTTTGCTTAAAGAATGGGATTTTTTTCTTTATTCCTAAATATTTAGTTGTAGAGAGTAATCTGTGCATTTTGGGATTGGAAGGATTGGGGTGCACTTTTTTATTTGTTTAGTATGTAAGTCAAGGGCTGATCAGCTTGTGCAGGTTAGGATCTCCTTTCCCTTTATCAGTCTTGCAACCTTTCTTTGTACTCATCCTGATTTAAATTAATCTTTTTTAAACATGGCTGTCCAGAGCTGTAGGTAAAGCTCAACAGAACTATTTCCAGTAGTAAGACTTTTCTAGCTTTAAAATGGTATCAATATGTACCTTTCAGTGTTGGAAATGACCTCAATACAACCTCTTCTGTGGACTTATATTAGTGACCCACACTTCCTCCTTACATAAATGGATAGAGTACTTGAGAGAAAATGGAAACGTCTGATGGTGTGAAATCTGACACCAAGAAATCCCCCAGATCATGAACTTGTTAGGTGTCTTTTTTTACTTCCCGCCACAGGATATGAAGTAGCAATGCTGACAAATTGGCTGAGATGTGGGGAGAGGAGGTGTAGGATCCTTATTTTCCTTTCATCTAAAATTCTTATTCCAATTACAGAAGGGAAGAGTTTGTATCCATCTGTATATGCGTACAGTGATGTAACAAAACATTTCTTAAAGTCTCCTTACTGTCTATTTACTCTATTCTTTGTGTGGAAATTAGCAGTTAGCTAGCTACTTATCAAAAGATAAGTAATGCTTTTGGAGACTGAATTTTAAATTCTCTCATTATTTTCAAGATGGACAAATACAGCATATTTGTACACATTTGAAAATCATTCTTCCTGTTGCTTAAGTAACTTTTAAGATGCCACTAAATTTCAGTTATCCCAGACAAGCTGCAGAAGAACACCAGTATCATATGTCATTGTGATCCTTTCAAATACTGTCATGTCAGAGATTCTTTCCATCCTCAGTGTTCACGATGCCTTTTCAGATGCATTACTTCTGCTACCAGTTAACACTGAGACTCACCTGTACACATACTTGCTTATTTAAATATTTCCCAAGTGTTATACCATGAGTTACTGGACAGTGTTAGCATTAGCTTTTGTAATTTATAGTAATAAAATAGATATTTTTAAATATTAGCATTCACTCACACAAACAGCAGTAAATAGCTGCTTTTCAAATAGTATTTTTCATACATTTGAATGAAAACAAGGTAAACGTTACTGCTTCCCAATAGCAACTTCTCGGTTTTCTTCTGTTGCTTGAGCTTTTTATTTTTACAGTACCTTTAGAAGTTTCTGTTAGTGCTACTAAAAGTTAATGATGAATATTGTATCTCAGTCTCCAAAACTATATTTAAGAAAAAGCTTTCCATTGTTCTAAATTGTCATGAAAATAAGTTATTGTGGGAAAGTGTATTTTTTCTCTCATTGCTTGAGCGGCTTAGTACAGGAGGCAGGCACGCTGTCAGCAATGAATAAATGTATGTAGTGTATCAACAAGTCTCTTGAAAGAAAGAGAGGGGGGGGGAAATGAAATGCAAATACCTCTCTGTAAATGAGTTAAGCATTTTTTTCTGTCTTAATGAGTGATCTCTGCATTACCTGTGGCCTAAGTCAATTTAAATATTTGAAAATCTTTTTATAAAGCTCTTAAATTTCAGATTCTTAAAAAGCAACCTTCTGGGCCACCATTCCTAGTACTGCACACAATTTATAATTACAGTGAATATTCATCACTTACTGTACTATGACAGTTCTTACTTCCCAATTATTTTCTCTCATGTTTAAATTTTGTGTTCATTAAGACATTCATCAGAATCTGACAGGAGGTTCTAGCTTTGTAGTTTAAAAGGAGACTGAAAGGAGAGCAAAGCCGTAGGAAGCAAAGTAGCATTCAGCAGGTAAGAACAATAACGTCAGTCTGAATCATGAATATTGAGGTACTGTAGAAATCTTGCCATTTAGCTTTCCCAGTAATTGATTACCTTCATATTTGCATATAAGGAAAGCAAGTACGATTGAAAAGGTCTTAAAAGATTGTAAGGACTTAAAAGGTTACAGGGAGCTGTTTTCTCTAAGTTTGTTCATGCTAGTTTCAAGCAAGACCCTGCTTCTACTTTTGCTGCAGCAGAGATCTGGCTAGTGATTAATAGCTACGAGGATGGTGTATCTTTGCAGAGCCCTACACACAAGGCTACAGTTTTTGTCAATTTAACAAATGTTGCAGTCTTTATAGACGTCAGACTTTACAAGCCTTTTTATCACAAAAAAAAAACAAATTTTGAGAAATCCCAGCTCTGATCCGTTTGTTTCCTCCAGGCATCACTAAACTTGCAGATGTGTCAAAAGAGCGCATACCAGGACAGGAAACAAATGAAACCTGAGTCATATCCTCATTCAAGGGAGTCATCCAGGGACAGTTTGAGATTGTCTTTGCTGAGAGAAAAACAATAAATGCTGGTTTGTGTCGTTTGTTAAAACCTAGAGAAGTGCAAATAATGGGAGTCCTGTATCAAAGGTGCAACAGAAAAGAAAGTCTTTTGACACCCAGTAGAAATGGGTAATATTGTTCTAGTCTTGCACAAGGTTAATAGATGCTTCAGCTTATTCATTCTAAATTCCACAGGCCATCTCTAGGATATAGTCTTGTAAACTCACTATCAGGAGGTAAGCTGAAGTGTGAACTTGCACAGACTGGACAGCTAAGCTATAATTGTCTGTGTGCATCCTGCAGCAAATGGATACTGCTCTTTCATTCAGTTTGAATGAATAACATTTGATTAAATGAAAGAGGGGAAAAACTACTTTGCTGCAGGGTAAAAGCAGTCTGGGCACATTACCATGGAGCAATTAAGGTCTGTAAATTCACATCTGAATTGTTTTATGGCAGATTATTTGTCAGGCCAACCAGCTGCCAGGCGAACATACATGGCTCACCAGAACAATTCGTCCAGCCTTTGGCCTCCTAAACAGGATGTGAGAGATCAAGGAGCTCTCTGAAGAGATGGACAGAATATCTTTAGGTGAAATATATGAACAGCGAACAAAGTTTTTCCAGCGAAAGAATAAAAAATTGTTGGCTTTTACCAGTATTTTTTCCTGTAATGTTGGTTACCGTTACATCATTAGTACTAACATGCTGAACATTGCTAGGCTCACATATAAGCATTTTAAGCTTATAATAAGGCAATGGCCTCTAATGGCCTCTAGTGCCTTAAAGAGCAACTGTTTTTACATTCTCTTTTGACCAGTGATGGATGTCTGTAGCCTCGGAAGAAAACACGTTCTTCCCATCTTCCTCCTCTCTGCCATCTCCACCTCCTCCAGTTCACAAATTGCAAACTCCATATGGACAGGAAGGAGACATTTCTGCCTGATGCTAATTAACTGGAATGTACTTGCTCAATGCATGTGGACAAGGCCAGATATTGTTATTTTAAAAGCCAATTACAATGAGTATTTTGCCTGTTCATAGTTACCAGCCATGCCATCGGTTTGTGCCTTAAAGCATACGGAAGCTCACTAGTTATTCTTAGTCATACAAGAGCCTGTTCATTTTCTGAAATTATATGACATACGGCTTCATCATCCTCACACAACTGTTGTCAAGATTCTTGCTATGGCATCTTTTCTCTACAATTTATTGCTTCCATCCTCTTTCTGCACAACTCTGGAGGAGCCAGAGCCTATGGAAGTATCCTAAGGCACTTCTGTTGTATGTAGTAAACAAAGAAGGAAGGCACATTAAAAGAAAAGGTATCAGTTTCAAGCTTTATTGTCGTTCTCTCCTTTCTTTTTATAACTTGTCATACCAGTCTTCACAACTTGACTTCTAAATTTGTCACTACTCTCACCAGCTCAGAGACCTAGCTACAGATGCTCCCACCTTTCCATATTTTTCCTCTTACCCAGAGTGAGGCCCATCCAGCTTGCCAGTCTACACCCGTCCTGCCCCTCTGCCATGCACACATGATGGCTCAACCCACTCCCAAGTGTTTCTGAATGTATCTGGGACAAAAAAGCATCCTTGGGAGAAGGCAGAGGAATGAGAGGTTGCAAAGGGGTAGCCTTAATTCTTCAGGATGCTTTGTCAATACTTTTGAGTCACATAATCAAATTACTTGCTTAGAAAAAAATGCACATAATTTGCTTTGAGCAGATTAACTTTTTAAACTAATAACAGAGAACCAGTTACCTCTAGAGACATACAGTTGTTACAGTCACTGTAATTTTCACAGGTTTCCGTTAAGTACTGAGCTAGTTAATTTGCATCTAGATACAACTTGTGGTTGTGTAGTAAAGGCTACAGCATCTGACTACGAAGCTAGCTAGACAGTCAGGCAACTAGCCTGGACTAGCTTCAGTGCTGTCTCGGCTATTTGCTGTCTTCAAGTAGCTTCTTGAATTCTAGCCTAGGTATACCTATCTGAGCTACAACCATGGGAATGTTAAGTACAGGTATAACGTGAGAGAAACAGGTCAGTACTACCTTAGAGTTTTAATTACCTCCTTTCTCTTGTTCAAAGTTACTCATTTGCTCCCAAAAATAACTGTTCCTCCACAGAACCTGCCCACTGTTGGCCTGCTCCAGTAAATTTCTATATCAATCTGTCACAGTGTCCATCAGCCAAGGACAAGATGAAGTAGGGTCTATCACATGGGAGTATTATCACAGTGTAAACATTTCCATTATAAATCCTATTTATAACTGCATCATAAATATTTGTTCCATGTTGAAATTCAGCTAACAAGGTTCGTAGTGTGAAAACCTTCCTTACAGTTCTACTTTTCACTAGAGTATGGTGCTTTATTTTGAAAGGGTTTTATTATACTAGTGAAAACTCAACATTGAAAAAGGTTAGGTTTCTCATGTTATTTTTTTAACAGGCATTATGGGTTACATTAGCCCATCTCTACAGCTGTGTTGGTTAGTGTGCCTTGTACTACCTGACCATAAGCAGTTAACACTGGTTGTGGGCTTTTTTGCTGTTCTTTTTATAGGAAATTGGGAATGAGAGATGTATTTCAGAGGGAAGGGTAGAACATTAGAGAAAAATAATCTTCACAGCTGCATTCTACTTTTGTCAAGGCCAGAGAAATAGATGGCTAATATACACAGCATTTTATTCAAAGAAAGTCTGCAAGACTTACTTAGCAGTAGAGAGAGTGGAGAGAGAGATCTGAAAAAGAAAGATGTTATTCAGATTATGTATCTATGTAATGGAGAGTAATTTAGTATTGTTCAGTATGATGTAGATCATGCTAAGAATTTGGAGGAGATGAAGATTTCTACCTATTAGTCTTGTAACAGTTATTTACTCAGATCGTAATCTGAACAGGAATCAAATCTGGAACTGAAACACAGCCAGCATGGAATTGGTAGTTGAACTTTTTGTATGGTGAGAAGAAAAATGATGATTGTATAAAGAGAAGGTAGAGGGACCAAGAACAGAGTAATCTGATATTATCTTCCTTGAAAGTATAGTTAAAAAGTAAAAGAAAAATTAAGGGGAAATAAAAGGATTAATCACAGAAGTTAACAGAGGAGAAGAAGTTCCAGAAGAGGATAAAGGAGTGTGTCAAAGGAGGATGAGAATAGAGCACTGACACTAAGTACTGATACTACTAAGAAATCAGTGGAGGCTCCTTAAAAAGTATAAGATGAAGAGGAGAAGGTTTTTTTTCAGGGGCAATTGCCAAACTATGAAGAGTATGGGCCAGGTTTGGAGAAGAGGAGCAGTAAATGGATATTGAAAACTTAGAATTTGAAATGAAAACTTAGAGCACAGAGGTGAAAGGGGGAGAAGTGACACCATGTGAGGTCAGAATGCAAAGTGGCAGGGTGAGAGGTTTCTCTTAAAATACTAAAGACCAAGAATATGTTGGGAAAGAAGCCAGAACAGGATGGAAAACTAAGCAGATCACATGTCCTAGTTTTACCAGAATTAAATTGATTGTTGTATTTCTATAGTTCTGCCATTTCCAGTGCAGCAGTCAGTTCTGTTAGCCCACTTCAGACAATTAAGCTTCTTAATTGATTCCATTGCTAGATGTAAGAAATTAATTTTGCTGGAAGTGTGATGCAGCTTAATGAATACTGCCATATTATCATGAAATACTGTTTCTGAATTTTGAAAAATACTGGATTAACCCTCTACCTCCAAGAAAATTCATAAAAAGATATATTTTAAAAGCAGTAAATTTGGAGCATCTTTATTTTAGTCCTGCTTTTGTGCCTTTCAATTTCATAAATTCAAGTATTTTTTCTATAAACACAAGTATAAAGGAAACTTCTAAAAAATATGAAGTCTAACATTGATGTAATGTTACAAAACATGTAATGTTTTGATTTTGTAATGTAATTAAATGTCTAGAGTTTCAGTAAAGCAGTAATGCATCTATAAAGCCATTACTAGAATCAGTGCAGTCTAAAACTGTCTACTTATTTCCATGTTACTTTGCTCATCTAAATAATTCAAATGTAATTTTGATTGTTTGGTGACTTGCATATATTTCATGTCTTCCCAGTATTGAGCCTTATGGGCATATATTCCACAGCCATAAGAAGTGCTGACATCTAGAACTCAAGCCCTGGGTGCATATCCTAGGGTCTGCTTTTTTTTTTAAGTGAAAGAGTGGAAAGGTGTTCAGAGAAAAACAGTGCAGGCAGTGGTTTTTTGACAAATAAAGATTTTAAAAGAGCGAAAAGTTAGGGAGGTTTGGCAAGTTTCACTCTCTTACTGAATTTGCTGAAGAGCAAGACTATTGTATTGAAAAGCATCTGTCACCTATGAATGATACTTTTTCCTCCTCCTAAAATCTCTAAATCACATCATTTTGTGGTTGTTTCAAGTTGTTTGTGGAAGTGGTTGCAGTTTCAATCTGAAGCTCTTTGATCCATATCAGCAGAGCAACTACTATAATTTCAGTACTTCAGAATATCTGTGTAAACCTGCATATGTGGACAGATGGATCAGGAGCTTGACGGTTGGTTTGCATAAGAAATTTTGTTTAAAATTGTTCTCAGTATATGATATCAAATTCTGCAAAGACAATCAAATGCAAGGAAGAAAAACCTACTGTTTCCTCCATATCTGTCCATGGCCCAAGAGACAATGGATCTGATACAACTTTGACAGTCTGTTACCAGTCTGTCACTGGGAATTGGGTTGCTTATGTTAAAAGTTTTGATGCAGAATAGAAAGGTAAACCCATGACTGCTGTGCAAGAGGAGAGAATATACTAAAAATAAATATTAAGAGCCATAAGTATTCTGTTTTTAATGTAAAGCATGACTGCCAAAATAGTTTCAGTTTATATCCTAAACATCTAATGTATTTTCCTGTTTAGCTGAAAGACAATACATGACAATTACTAATCTATAATGTTTTCACAAGAAGTTTCAAGTGAGTTTAGATGGTTTTCCTGTCTGATTCCAATAGGAATACTGGAGATTGTTGATGGGAAGAAAAAAAAAATGGGAGTGAAAAATAGCAGGGAGAGAGAAGACTAATAAAATGGCAAGGAATTTGGCAGTCATCTCACCTGAGTCTTTACTAATGACTAGCCAGATGTCATGGATGATATGTTGCATATTTGTATAATATGGTGAACACCATATTATTTAAATCAGCAGGTAATAGTGAAGTGATATGTTGCAAACACAAGCCGGAACAGACTAAAATAAAGTTCTCAGTAGCATTCCACATATAGCACTCACTTATAGCAGTGTGCAAGCTAGATTGCGGAATTATCAGATCTAATATTTAAACTGAAGGCAGAGACTTGCTCCTCAAAAGTGCTACAAGAAGTCCTTTAAGGGCTGACAGACTCAGCCAGTTGGAGATGAGATGTGAACCTGCTCCTATTGAGGTCAGTTACCAAGCTCCCATGGAGCAGGGTGTTAGCCATGCACTTGAAATGTGATACGACAGGAGGAGCAGCTAATACTCTTCCAGGCTGTATATACAGAAGCAGCACATCATGAAGAAGAGTAATGGTCCCTTCTCTGCATGATCCCAGTGACACTGAATCTGAAATATTGTATACAGCTTTGGGCATTGCCATATCAGAAAGATGTGGACGTGCTGGGAGAAATGTAAAGAAGTGTGGATTCTACTGGGTAAAAGCAGCTCTTATGACTTTCACTTCTGCCCATCCTTTATGATAGCTATAAAGGAGCTTAAAGAGCACTACTGCTGCAGTTAACATTTGCTAAATTATCCAGTAGATTTTCTTCTAGTTTCCAGAAAAATGTTCCCTTGATCAGAGGTTCATGTACCATTCTTAATGATAGCAGTAGAGCATGCACTGACGCTAGGCTTCGGTCTCCCTCATGCCCCAGTGCAGCTCAGCTGAAGTAGGCTCTAGATTTTCATTGATAAAGCTAAAAACATCTTCTCAGTTATCTCATATTAAGCAGCCTGCAGGCTCAGAGGCATTCAAGTAGATTATGGTATGTGTGTTATTTAGCCAGGAGCATTCACATTAAATGCAATGCGTGTATATTATCTAGCCTGAAAAAATGAAGCCTGTCCTATTACAGGAGCCATATACCAACACCACATAATCTTGTCAATTTTTTTTTTTTTAAAGTCCTGTCAGCGTTCATCAACAGAGAATTAGGGTAAGTAAAGTGAGCCATAATTAAGGTTGCTGATCATGAGCAATTTCTGTGTCCATAAGCTGATGTCCCAGTGAGGTGTTAGAGAAAGCTGCACAGCATTCATAGTGATGTCTATCAGGTAGGATAAATCTGTTACATTTTTCTGATGATAATGAATCCAAAACTATAAGGGCCTACACACTATAATCTACTATGCAGATACAGTAATGAATTTTGCAAATGTCACGGCTACTTTAGTCACCTACTAAAGCAGTCACAGAAATGGAGCAGAGACTGGATTTACAGTCAGAATAAATAACATTCTTCTTACTTAGTGCTGACTACACGCAGTTTTTGAGATCCATAAGTCTCTTCTTTCCTGCCTTTAGATCTTTCCGTGTGTGTGTCTGCTCTATAATGATGCATTTAGAAACCTTTTGAGGAAGAAAATCTTACTTTTAGGTATTCTTATATTCTTAATTATTTTTAATTATTTATTGAAGAATACAAAAAATGGAAAATACAAAAATACTGTTTATATATTATATTCATGTGTGTTAATGGTAGGATTAATTTCAGATTTTGAGGAACTGATAGGAAGGAAGAGAAGAGGCAGTCTGGTTTTCATACAGATAGGAATTGCACTAATATCCCTGTTTTGTCATCCTGCTGCTAGACTCACAAGTTGGTGATGTTGCATATGATTTGGATCATTTGGTGGACATCCATTTCCTTTGTTGTTGTTATTGCTGTTGCTAGCAACTCAAGTTCATGTGCTTGAGTAGATGTTTTAATATTTTCAAGAAGTTTCTTGCAGCACTGTGAGAAAATGTCCTGTAATTTTCAACTGTATCTGTGTGAAATGCAGTGAGACTAGCAGTAAAGTAGGCAGTTCACAGGCCACACCAATAGCTCTCCTGTGCTGTGTAAACATTAGAGCAGAGTAAACATAGAGGCATAAGAACTATCCTTGGGTTTGGCCAAACTGTATGTGTGTTTCTGTATGTGTGGCTAGTAAATAAGTAACTCAGCACTCTTGATCTTTGTCTAGTACATGACAGGAAGCGTTTGATGTGGGTTTTGAGAAGGCCTTGTCATTTTTACTGATGCCAAAACTAGGAAAATAAAGTACTGGAAGATATTTTAAAGATGGTAGATAGATACTCTAGCAAAACTACTTGGAAGTCGTTTATGATACTGCACAGAACTGCTTTCTGAGCAGAGATAAATAAAGTAGCTGAGAGGGCAACTTTGACAGACAAGAATTTGTATGTTGGGAGTTCTTCTGCAGGAGACACTTAATAAGCAATTTCTACCAGTGATTACCTATTGTATGTGCTTATCTTGACTTGACAAGAAGGGAAGGTTACATTTAAGGCTGCATTAAAACCTGTTTGTATTCAGTGATGCTTCCTTTTAAAGTTAGTCCTAAGTGGAATACTTTTGTATTCTAACTTTTACATTGCTGAATGATGATATAGCTTTTCAGGTTGTGGCAATAGTTTAATATGACATGTGCTATCTTTGTGTTATATTTTTAGGTCATGTCAGTAGTACATGGTTTGAAGGACACCAGGCTGCCAGATCAAATCACAGCAGTTCCATAAAATAAATATTTGTAGGCATCATTCTCCATGACGTTCATGGATCTAGTGAGTAACTATTGGCACATACTAGTTTCAGTGTTGTCTCCAGTGCAGTAGGAGAAGAAGAGCTATCAGGAGCAGTGCTTAAGGAAGCAGCAATGCTAACAACAGATTGAGAAGCCCTAGAAGTCTAAGCTGGAGAATGTTTCAGCAAAGGGAAGGTATTTTCAAGGGGAGATGAGGAGAAAATTAGAAGTTGGGAGTAAGAGTGAATCAAGAAAGCTTACAAAGCATTCCAAAGGGTAATCATTATATTTTAGAGTATTTTTGGATTATGCAAAACAAGTAGTCTTCTCCCTCTTGTTTACTATGTAGTTTGCTTTCCTAGGCAGCAATGGCACTTCCATGTTAGTGGTAGTAAGTCCAGAAAAAAAATAAATTATTGTAAGGCAGCCAAATGGAATTTAAAAATAAATCCAGGCAAGATTTTTGATTTGGCCCTTGCTAGGGAAACTGCTTACTAGCATTTAAAATGTTCATTGTTTGCTTCACCAAAATGCAGTTGCCATCAGAAGCTCAAAGTTAAAGCAGGCATCCAGGCTTGGGTTTCTTTTAAGTCTCACCAGATATTGTCAACCAACCCTTCAATTTAAATTCTTATTTCTCTTTTGTGATTTGCTTTATTTTAAAACTTCAGGAAATGTGTGATTTTTTTCTGTAAAGCATTCTCAAGTACAGTTAAGGAGAGCCATTATTCCAGCTGGCATAACCAACTTTACATGCAGCCAAAACAGGGCAACAGGGCCTACATATGTCATTTTTAATTAAAGAATTGTTAAATAATATAAATATATGCATCACTAGCAGTTGGGCATTTCTTTCTAGGGAAATCCCACCTCCAGCTTGGCAATTAAGTCGGGTGCCCTGTTATTGTCGGGGGGCCAGAAATCTTACTTGCCTTGCTGCACATTGACCCAACCATTAAGCAGCTGCACCATTCCATGTCCTGTTACTGGGGCACTATATCCATCAGAAGGATCCTAGGGTGATAACCTCTTAAACTACCGTATCTAAGTCAAGCAGAAATGGTCACTCAGAGCCCTGTGCCTCTTTAATCACCTTGCCTTATATCCATCAATTTCTCTATGGCTATAATCCTCACCCCTTGATTTCCAGCCCCATTCAGTCCCAGATCAGTCTGCCAATGTGGCAGATAGGGCTGCCAAACATTACTAAAATCATAACCATATCTCTGCTCTGCTGAGTTCATCAACACATTTTACACATGACATTGCACAACCCTCCATTGATTTGGGCTGAATTCAAGACAGCAGCCTAGTAATTTAAGGGGTTGTTGGGTTTTTTTCCTGTTACCAGTATAGCCTTCAGAAAAATAAGAATAAAACGGAGGAAGTACTAATGACATTAATTATAGTTCTTCCCCCCCACATATCTCCACAATAAGCAATAATAAAAAACCCTGTCTTTCTAAAATTTACTGAATATAGTTATTTGCAGTTTCATAATGACTCATTGAATCACTTATTTTAGCAGACTGATAAATGATTATCTTGATTTCATTCACCTATAGTGACCATCCTGAATGCTGAAGAATTATTATAAAATAGATGTAGAGTACTGAAAAATTCTAGCATAAGAAAGTTTTGGATGCTTGCAGGAAAAAAGATCCTATATTAATTGATCCTCTAATAGGTCACCAGGCTTTCCAAGTTGTATGAATGTTCATCAGAGTAGCAAATAAATCTTATTATGAGAACATAGATATTGCTGCCAAGTGGTATTTTAGAAAATCATTGATCACATCAAAAGATAACAATGAGATGGTTTTCACCAGCTTATATCTCAAACAGTATGTAGCAAACTGTAGTACCAACACCAAATGGTATATTTTCCTTTTTCAGTACAGTGCATTTAAACACAAAAGACTTCAGCTTTTGCTTCAGCAACATTGTGCCCTGGATTTGTACTAGGATATAATGTGAAGTAAGAAACTTACTCATCATTTACTATTTCCTTCTCCTGATTTTTGAATTCTGATTCAGTACGCAGTTCTCAGTTTCTCCAGGAAGATTACATTTATGAAGATAATGTGACAAACTTATGGCCAAAGTGCTGTGTTGGCTTTTGATTGCTCAGAAGACTTGCACTCCATTCCTAGTTTTGACAAAGGCTTCCATTGCAACTTTAGGCTATCACTTTACCAAAGATGTAGCAAAGCTTTGAGCATGACAGTGCTTTATTGACAACTGACCACTGAATCCAAAGAGATTATTCAGATAAAGCATGCGCTTTGGGTCATGATTTCCATTTGGTTTAGCTCTTCCATCTTTAAAACAGGCTATTTATATAAACTTTTTGCTATCTTTTGTGTTGTACTTACAGACAGTGAACTTTTCAGAGCAGGAATTCTCTTCTGTACAAATATTCAGGAGTTTAGTAAAAAGGGACCTCTAATTTTGACAGGTTTGTGTATAGACTGCGGTGGCTTGCTTGAGCAAATGGCTTTGATCTTGTTGCCATTACCCCACAGACAATTGGTAAAGCTTGCAGTGATGATTGAGTGTCTTTTTACTAACAATGCATATGTGTAAACAAAATCAGGAAGTATCTGCTTCATGGATGGAATTTATCTGTAAGTGCAATATAAATTTTCTTGTAATCATGAAATTATAATGTTATTAGTTATCTGGGTTACTCTTTATATAGCACTATATATATTTGGTAACTCTTTTTTGGAGCACTAAAGGTAGTTAGGCTATATCACATCATGTGTACTTCAGTTTAAAAGACAGAAATAAGTGCATGCTTACCTAGTAATTACTTAAATATATTCTGTAAATATTATATTCTAGAGTTTACATTAGTGGTATTGCAATCTTTTTTGCTTTCAAAAGATTGATAAAATTTGAAAATGAAATGCTTGGTTTTCGTTTATTGTGAGAATGGTAAGGCTGTGGGGACAAAAGTGAAGGAAGTATCATGAAGAGAAGATGTTTATAAAATTATTGATAAAGTTGGGGGTTTTTTCTTAGTGAGAAGCTCTTTTTTTTTCTTCTTTTTTACTGTAAAATTGCACAAAGAACCTAAATGCTATTTCCATATATTAAGAAAGTGGTTTCAACAAGTTTTTAATTTTCCTCTGAAAAACGAATGGATGGGACACGTCTGAAGAACAAGATTGGTGTCTACAGTAAAGAACATATCAACCTCTAGATTTTAAATATAGTTTTGCAAGTTATGATAATCTAATTAGGCATAGTCTCATTGGTAATGCCAGGTAATTCCCAAATCAGCATTTTTTTCACAGGATATAATTACAGCAACTTCCATCAAAATCACTTTTAACTGATTTAAAGGTTGTGGCTAGGCCTTCACAAATTGGAGGGGGAGAATCATAGAATCAGAATCATAG
>NW_010291931.1:0-35671 GCF_000700745.2 Antrostomus carolinensis
AGGAGGAGAGGAAGGAAAAAAAGAAGGAAAAAGAAGAGAAATGCAGGGAAGGAAACCCCATGTGTATATAGAAGGGATTTTCTGTCTACAGAGAAAGTCTCACTATGCTACTGTTCAACTCAAATAAATTCAACATGCACTGCAAAGGTTTTGAAATAAACCAAAACCCCCACCTTTTTTCATGTTTGCAAATTACTAACATTATATTTACTAAATACAATTTATTTCTGCTGGTATAAACAGACATTAGAATATTCTATTTTCCCAGAGACCTTTGAGGGCTTTTTTGTAACAAATAATTTGTTTATCTCTGCATTTTCAATTTCCAAATTTTGTACATTGTTAGTAATATAACAATAAGATTTTAGGAAACGCTTAAGTGAAAGACCTAATAAACTCATTTAAACTCCATATATTCAGTGAAACACAGTTTCTTTAAAATTCTCAGCCTAACAGAGTAAATCTTACCCTATTCCCTTGTTCATCCATTCTGCAGCTGTGGAATAAATACCACCGTAACAGGTTTCTAGCACCCAAAGGGCTTTAGTCTTTGAGCAACCTGGGACTCTTACTATCTTATTAAGATACAGTGCCAATAGCAATCTTAATAGACAGTAGAGAGAAATGCACTAAGAGGGAGGAAAAAAAAAAAAAAAGTTTTTATGTACTATTGAGGATGCTGCTTGCTCTACAGAAGCCTCTCTGTACCTGTGAAAGCTGGGTCATGTTTTCAGGTGCTCTTCCAAGGCAGACTCACCAACACTGCTGGGAGAATGGAGAGGCAGGCTGCTCATCTGGCTGGTGAGTTGTATTTTCTGCCCTATATCTAATGTAGTTGTAGGTGATGTCTGTGCTGTTGTTTAGGGCTGACATTAAGACATTAAGGTTCCCTTCAACAAACCTGGGTAATGTGAACTACATTTCTTCCTTCCAATCACTTCTTTGAAGCTATACCAAACTAATATACAGTTATGCTTCTTATTGATATATCATAACCTTTCTAAGAACTGGCCTAAAGGGGAGTTGTAATGCTTTCTAAGAATTTTTCTCCTTAGCTGTAGTAGAAGAAGGAAGAGTGACACCGAGGACAAGATGTCAAGAACAAGAATCTACACTATTCTTGACTATCTTGCAAGTGTCAAGACACGTTAAGAGCCCTAAGCAGAAATGCTAAATATGCATGCTCAGACAAACATGCTGAGGAAAGGGAAAGCAAGCATTTGTGGTACCTCCCTATGACAGAGTTCAGCAGAGATTTCCAGACTGAAGGGCAGAGCTAACAGGCTTTGAGATGCAGAGCGTACAGCCTAATTAGTATGCAGCTGTATGCATGGCCAACCCACTGGGTGTTGACTGTGCTTATAGAGTCCCCATTGTTCTCAATCTTTAATATACATATTGTCACAACAATCCTGTAGAGTGAGGAAATGCAATTAAATTTGTTTTGCGAACAGGAACTAAGTCACAGACAAATGACTCAACTCTAGAAAGTTTCAGGTACATAGTTAGGATTTTGCCGAGTGTCCTGGAGGAAGACTAAGCCTGAGATTGGAATAAAATTCTTCTCTCTCATACCATCAGCCACTGGTCACCCTACAAGACTAAATCTTGTCTTTCATTCAGCCATGCAGAAATAGAAAGACCACAGAAAAGATATATTCAAATACCTCTTCAGATTTAATCAAGATTGTGATTCTTACTCATTTTTTGATAAATATTCATGTCAACACCCTTTTGTTCACATAAGTTACTGACCTGCCAAAAATATCTTCATTTAGAGTGAGATAGGTTATTGGAATATGAAGGAGAGTTTAAATTTCTGATTAGCATTTACTTACTATTATTTTTATTTATAAAGGTTTCTGTCAACACTGTAAGGGAAAAAGTGTTTAGCAAATTCTAACTGCATCTCTATTCTGTTAAATGCATGTTCTATTTCTGTAATAAACATTCTTAAAACACTTTGAAGTTTGATTTCAAAAACAAATTGAATTGCTGAAATTTTTTTTATGCATACTGCAGGAACATAGATGTTTTTGGAAAACAGTCTTCAATACCATGTTCATTCTTCTAAATGGAATGTCAGGGTAAGTTAGGTATACTTAACAGCATTATAATTGCAATTTTGCTAGGGTGCAAAATGTCAAGACACGCTAGATGTTCTAAACAGCACTGCAAGTATACCTACTATATTTTTTCTTCTGCAAGTGGTTAAACAAAATTAAGCAAATTATATATCAGCAAGGAATATGAAGAGCAAAAGGTTAAGGACTATCTTCATAAATAAAATACATTTTACTGGTAGGAGTGATTTCACCACTTCTCAAGTAAGATTTCTAAATTTTTGCAACAGGAAGGCCCTATGCAGTAAGACACTTAAATTCAAGTGTAATTTTACTATTAGGTCAATAGAAGAACTATTTGCATGTTCTGCACTGTGTTGGACAGAATCAAATCCTGAAACCCTAAATATAGTAGAACATAATTTCTCACCACAAAGACAGTGTTTCAACAGTAGTAAATGTCCAGAGCAAAGTAGTAAGTGAGGACCTTGGCAACAGCAGGTCTCCGAAGGAGCATCTTGCTAGAAAGAATAACAGACTAAGCCAAACCAGGAAAACAACTATTCGTCTTTGCTTCAGTTCATTTCCCTCTTTAATTCTCTCCTAATTTTAAGTGTCTCTGATGTGTGTTGGGATTTTCTTTGCATGTTTTTCCCATGTTGCCTCTCAGGATATGAACTGTCTAAAATCTGCTCAAGAGAAAATTTGATTTATAAGTGAAATCAGTAAAGACTAAATCACTGCTAAATAAATAATTTTAATGATTACTTATAAGGTTAATTGAAACCAGTAATTCACAGTTTACAAAACCTTAGTTTGAACACAATTTATATTAGTGCACAAAGGACATTTTTATGGAGTGTGTTTTTGGGTAACTTACAAAAGTAGTTATAAAACTGCTAACCTTAATTTAAAAGAAAATACAAAAAAGAAAATATATTTTAAAAGCCAAATTTATACTTTAAAAATGGATTCCATTATATTATTTAAATGAAAACAGCTCCTGTTAATTTTCTTTCTTAGCATTTCTGTGGGCACATAGTCATATCTAAGCTTATTTTATTATGCCATTAATTATTGAAATATATGTATTGAAGCAGTAAACTTTCTTCAAAAGGCAACTCAAGGTTAATGTATTTTGTAAATTAACAAAGAGAGGGAATAATTTTGACTACTAGAAGAAAATGTAGCACAATGCATTTAATAGTTGTATTAAAGAGTACTTAAGCAAAAAATATTATTTTCATAAGTAATGCTTTCAGAAGTGGTATTGAGAGTTTCCCTTCTTGGATGGCAGATTCAGTTTTGAATACACGTTTCCTTAGACCTTTTCTGGTGATATGGATTTTTAGAGATTCAGCTGGACAAGTGACTATATCCAATGCAAAGAACACACATTGTCCTAGGAGTTGATTAACATTCATACTTTACAACTTTTTAGAATGTAATATTAATAATGTTCTCAATAAATAAAAATGGATGGAACAATTCAGCTAAAACCAAATAAAATCCATGGAGTCCAGCAGATTATATGTCCTGTAATAACTCTAGAAATAACCTAATATTAAACAGCTCTTATATCCAAAAAGTCATGAAAACAGTCATGTAAATTAACAAGCAGAACTTCCAAAACCGTGCTTTTGTAGAAGCACTTTTCTTTTATATCAGAGCTGTATGAGTTTTATTTCACACTTCTCTGCTCAATAAGAACAATTTAAAAATTGTATAGAACTGACTTTGCCAATATGCTGCTGAAAATACAGCAGCTCCACAATATGTACTCATTTTATGCAAAAGCCAATGTTTTTAAAAGGTGAGGACACAGACAACTGGGAGTGGGTCTGAATCCAGCAAGGTTTCACCTGACTGATGGAATTACTTCTTTGGCATCAACAAATTTCTCTAAAACTGCTAGCGGACCCTTTTGCAACTCATAAATCACTAACCAAAGAAGCTTCTCACCTTCCTTATTTGTGAACTCCACTATTTCTTTAAGCCAGAGGGGTTCAGATAAGTTTGTATAAGCATGAGATAAATACAAAATAATTAGGCGTGAAGCAAGGAACCAATCTAGGGACTCTGAGTTTAATGGAACAATCATCCAGCACAATGATCAGGAAGAGGAAAATCATTGAAACCATCAGTCCAGAGCATAACAGCAGTATAAAAGACAAACAGGGCAGAGGATTGTTAGGTGAGGCACAGAATATAAAGCAGCAGAGGTTTTTACAGCATACGTTTACTTTGCTGTAATTGGAAGCAGTATTAAACTGCACAGGTGGCAGATAAATGTGAACAGTCAAAAACATTTTGTTATAGAAAGTGGAGAAGAATAACATTATTTTGGGTAAAGACACACCTTTTTCCCATTTTACAGTACCTAATACAATAAAACCCTACTGCAATAAAATCCTGGACTGCAATGCTCTACTCTGTCACAAATCATTATCAAGATTAAAGTCGAAGAGCTTATTGAAAAATGACCAAAAAATTGAAGAACACAATTACAGAAAACCCTTGTGGGTTTTTTTTTTTAATTTATTTTTTTTTTTACTATTTTAGAAATATTATGTGTTAAAAGACTGTAGCATCCTACAGACTACACAGCAAAATCTGTGTTATGGGCAAGTCAGTGAGCATTTTGCCAATGATTCAGATCAAGACCTTGACCCAGTGAGGCCAGCACTATACTACTGGTAGAAACCTCTGAGCAACCAACACCAATTAAATTACATTAGAAAGGATGTTATTTCAGGTATTTCTGACCTTCACTGGGGTTATTCCAAATTCATATCAGTAAGGTCAACTTTACCTATCCAAGAACAAGAAGGAAGCACAGATTCAGAAGTAACACTGGAGAATGCAAAGGTGCTTGATTTGTTATCAATTTAACCAAGAAAAGGAGATAATTAGGTCTCATAGGTCAAAGAGTATGAAACAGCAGTTTATATCTTCACTGGTAAGGTGGGGTTGTCAGAAAATCCAAGCCACAGTAGCATTTTCTTTTCCATTTGCAAGGCTCCTCACAGAAGGGCAGATACAACTGACATGGGTGTGCTGAATCCAGGTTCTCTTACAGTTTTCCAGCATAATCTCTAATGTGTCACTTTGCTTCATGTACTTTTACATTTTTCTTTGAGACTTTTCACATTATCTGGTCACAGTTAATCACTGAACTACTCTGGACATTTAAGCCTTGTCCTTGAATATCTATATAATAGCAGTGTTCCATCAGGTGTCTTTTTTAAGCTTCATGCTAGTATAACCTCTCTTCTGCAGACCAAGCCAATTATTTTGTCTCTTGACTGAGAACTAAAATAGGCTTTTAAAAACAATGAAACAAATAATGGCAGATTAATAAACTAAAGATGTATGTTCTAATTTAATATATTTATTTACATTTTCTCATGACTTTCCATTAATTGAATAAATCTCATCCACACAGTCTCCTATACCATGATGAATTTTGATATTGCTACTTTAATTAGGTACAAATAAAATTAAAATACAATGCCCATGTGGAAAAAGTAGGAAATACTGAATTGGACATTTTAAAAGGAACAGAACTACTTTGTTCTTTGTAGTTACTATAGCGATTACAGCCCTCAAATTTTGATGCACCATGAATTTTTTTCTGTAAACTGCTTTTGAACAGACCTTCACAAAATGAAATATATAATTTTACCTCTGAAATAGAGCAATGTCTCTCATTTATTATTAACTCCACAAAAAAACCCTACAAAGAATGTCATTTAAAAGAATAAACTCTCCTAAATAATCAGTAGAATATTTAACCTTAAATAGTCCTTAGGTTTAATCCTTAAAAAAACAAAAAACCCCCCAAAACACAAATTGAATTTATACTAGTGTAATAATGAATAAATTCATAATTTACACTTAAAAATAAAAAAAACATTCCATGCACTCAACCTTTTAAATTCGTATGCCAGATACACAGGGTTCCAATGAATAAAACTAATTAAAAGAAACAGTAAGTTTCTAAGCTTTATCACTGGGATTGTGTTTTTAACAACTATGCTAGATCAATAAACTATCCAAATAAGAAACTAGGTCAGTTAAACTGTCTGCTTTTTAAGAAATAATAATATCATTAATAATAAAGATAAATACTGCTAGAAGGAGATTCTTAGACTATTTGCCTCATTTATTTGTGATTTTTTTATCTTGACAGTATACATGTATCTACAAAAAATTAATACTGGGAGACTGAATTTTCATTGTTTCTCAAATATTTTTGTACTTATGGTCTATGAAATTATACAAAAATATAAAATCGGTAAATATATTTTTTTAAAGTTTGTCTTCTTTTTGGACAAGTTGGAAGAAAGCTCTAAGCTTATCAAATATGACAATTTTTTTTTATTCTGATTCTCAGAAATAATACGAGGAATCCAAGGAAAACTCTTTTGGGAAGTGGCTTATGCTAGATATATTCTACTCAGATCTTATATCAGAAAGATACAAAACCAAATTGCAGTTCCCTTAAGAGGAGAAAAAAAAAAAAAAAAGATAATCTTTTGCAGGAAAATATTTACTGACTGTGTACCAGTGCTTAGAGTTTTCTTCTATGTAAATTTAAACAGGTACAGCCCAGAATTTCATTCAAATATTTTAAAAAATTGAGATGTACACTGAAGGGTGAATAATGTTTCTGACCTAGAAATGGAAAGTCATCCACAGTTCACTATGAATAAAAACACTGCAAAAAATGTTATTCAAATACACACAGAACAAATCATCTGAATATAACATAAGCAAAATTATTCTCAAGTATGGGGTGGAGGGGGGTGTTTGTTTATTTGTTTTTGTGGTTTTGTTTGTTTGTTTTTGTAGTAGCCCATTATCTGGTTGAGGTTGTTCATCTTCTATGTAGTTACTCAGTACTGGTGAGGGACAGAGAGTAATGTAGCTCAAGCAGAAGACAAAATATAATCTCCAACCAGTGGATTTGCTTTTAGTTTGTTACAACTCCAGGGCTCCTACCACCTTCAAGAACACAAAGTAGTTGAAATAAGAAAATTGTCCATAGCTATATAATACATACCAGTGAAAGCAGAACTACAGACATTTAGTGGCAATCATTTGGTTACTTCCTTTGCTGTATGTGATCAAAGCCAGGTGCTTAATTTTCTCTGTTCTGATGTAACTTTTGATTGCTATATCAGGTATCTGTTTTTATTTTTTCTGCCCTGTTCCTTTGAGGGGCTCTGGCAAGAAAGGTAGGCCTGAGAATGGGAGGAGAAAATGCTTTCAGCCTCCACTGATCTGAGCTACTTATTCTGAGCATTCAACTGACTGGTTGTTCAAGCAGAATTGATAAATCTCAGCTTAATATTCAGTATCCTGGGTGGAAGCTGGAAAAAGTTTTGACTGCTTCCCCCCATATGTCTTGCAAGTTGGTTGATTCACACTTTGATATTTTTCTTCTTAAAAAGTCTTAAAAATCCGTATTCACAATTGAACATAGCAATAAAAAAGATTCTGCCAGTCAACCTAGGCAGTTCAGTAAAATAGTTTAGCGTGCAGACTGATGGAGTTAAATTGCATTAATAATTAAATGACATTTCATTTTATTCCTATGGACAAGAAATCAATCTTTAGACATGTATATCTGGAGAGAAAACCCCCCACCAAAACAGCAAATATCTTTACACTAACAACATTGTTATCTATATTTATACTGTGCAAATTATTGCCTGGAAAACCAGTTTTGTAAACCAATGTATGAATTAATTGCTTGCAGTAGTTCTGAACTATAAAAATAAAAACACGTAAAGCGATTTTAAAAATCATTACCTTGAAAAATATTAATCTGATTGAATTAGTAATACTCTTAGATACAATATTAGACTACAGATAGGGAAGTGATGCATTTATGGCAAAGATCAGAAGACATATTTCATCTAAGAAATTGGTTAAATACGACTATTCAGAACAGTAAAATTCTTAGTTCTATGGAGTGTGTCTGACAGTAAGATTTTAAAAAGATCTAAGTGTTTGACCTTTTTTTAATAAGTAGACTATTTCAAATGAGCACATCTGGTTTATGTTCCTAAACCTCTGGCCTTTAAAAAGTTCTGTTCCCAATTCACATGAAATACCATTCAGGATTGCTTGACATGGTGACCTTCCCCGTAGGTGGCTGGATGAATAAACCGATTAAGTAGATTCAGGAATTCAGCATATATACAGCAAGTTAACACTTGTATCCTGGAACCATTAGTAAACATACTTACTGTTCCTCTATGCTTTCTATTATAGGTATGGAATTAAACTGAGATTTTTTTTAAAAATCACTTATAAATAAAGAAAGCATTTACTAATTTTTGTATCAGAAAACTTTCCATTATACTGACACATTTTCTTAGATATAAAGCAACATAAATCAGAAAAAAATCAAGTAATTACAACATTAAACGTAATTATAGTTTCATACATTGAGGCACTGAAGAGGTAGACAGGTTAGGTACACAAATTCAAATGGTCAGCAAATATTTAAAAAACTCTTTTGTAAAGTAAAAAATTAGTGTATGGGCTGGGAAGGTTTCATTTTTTTACCATAACCATTAGTAGCACATTCATTGTTATTTGTGTAGAGTGCATTACTTTTTGACCTTGCCTTCCATTTGCCTTGAGGACAAGCCAGTTTAAAACTGTTCGGCACACTGCACTATGCATAACAGGTAATCTGTCTAATTAAGGTCTGTAAGGATGTTCAAAGTAAAATATTGAAGAGTTTCCATAACCTCACTTTCACCCTCCCTGTGTACTGCAGCTTCTGAGACTCAGAGATATCCTATCCATTAACTCAAGTGTTTACACTCTAAGCTCAAATTCTACTTTGCCAGAATGGTTCATTTCACATTTTACAAGTCTGTTTTCTCATTTACAGGCAGAAAGCAATTTATCAAATTTTTATATTACATTTCTCAGCTTGTTCCAATATCGGATGATATAATGTAGGCCTGGAAATTCAAAATGCAAAAGCATACTGTGACTTTATCCAGGGACCTAATAAGATTTATATCCATATTCTTTTTTTGTGTGTTCATTTGGTGCATTTCAATGAATTATTAATTATGACCAACAATAAAATATTATTTTGCTCTGATGCACAGCAAAAGGAAAGATACCCGAGAGAAATCCATCTGACAGCTCAAAGCAGACATGGCTAAAGTATGCTCACAAATTTCTCATCAAATATTGCATGACATACATCTGCCCATCAAATGAACCTGACTGACTGAGCCTTTCTGAAGATACAGATGTAATCTATGGGGAGGTAAAGTCAAGATTTATTGCATATTGGGAGGCATTGATTTGATTTTTTTATAAACAGCCAAAGCTATAACAGTGAACATCAAAAGATTTCCAAACCTATTTTTAAAGGTTGACATATGGGATGGAAATGTATAGTAGGATGCATGTGCTGAAGCTGACAGAAGTCAGATTCAAAGCTCCATGTAATAGCTTTTTACTTAGGAGATTTAAATCATATTTAAACTCAGCATTATGTAACTGCTATAGATATGTTATCATCAGCCGAGAAATTTATTTTCATTTTAATTTTACTACATTTTCCTAACTGACCTTAACTCTTGCACAAGCTTTCAGAATATGCTAGGTACATATGTTGCACCTTCTTGTTATTTAAATTACACATCTTGGTTTTTAACATTATGAAAAAGTACAGTTTTTCATATATTTCAGCTACATAGTATTAGTATTCTTTACTCATTACTTACTAATGAATGTTATACAGCAAAAAAACTCTACAAGTTTCTTTATTTTCAAGGTCATTATAAGAAGTGTTTTTGAAACTGCAATGAACAAATGTTAAAAACAAATGAAGTTTCTCTCCCTTACAGCTTCCTAAAGAATCAAGAACATTTCATAAAATATTCAGAAAAAATGTCAAGTTAAAATACTTTGGGTCTAAAAGCAATAAAGTAGGACTAAAAATATTCCTGATTTCCTTTTAAATGGAGTATTCAGATTTGGTTTGGTCTTTCTCATGCTCTAAACAAGAAACTTACAAAACACTGTGTCCCACACATTAAGTTGCACTTTCAAGAAGACTATTTTTTGTCTGTAAATCCTTCAATTTAACTTGAAGTCTATCGGAAATATATTCAATGTGCTAAATAGACCTAATTGAAGAATACAACATGCATTTTACAAATTCCTGAAAAATCACTTTTTATCATATAAGGAATGAAATGTTTAATGCTTATAAAGGATGATGAGAAATCTGCTTTGAAAAAATCATACCAAAAGCTAGCTTAATGCTTATTTGAAAGAAAAGTGAGTGCTAATAGATTTTGACAGGCTGATCATGCCTATAATAGCATCAAGCATACTAAATTCTTTTTCACACCACATAGTCCCCAAGCGATCATCAACCTATAGATTAAAAGCCCTGACCTTTGACCTTTCCATAGTTAACTCTCTGTCAAGTGATTGTTAGCCAGGCTACCAATGAGCATGAGATCCCTCCTCTGTTTATATTAATACAAGTACTGGTTTTAGATAAGACCAATTCACAACATGCATCCTCTAAGTTTTGAAGCTTCCCTTAAAATATCTTTTTCAGTTGCTACTGACCATTAAAAATAAGGATCTGATTTGAAATGCTATCTACTCTTTCACCCGTCCTGTGGTTCTACTTTCTTTATCATTAATTATCTTTAACAAAATTGATTTTCACCACACTTATTCTTCCTACACCTTTGATCAGCCCACATGAAAATAGCTGATTCTTTATGAAATGCAACACCAATTCCATTTGCTTTATTTAAAAAAAATAATATATATATATTTTAAGGGAACATTGCCAGGCTAATACTCTCAAGTGGTAACTGGAGGTGAGTTAAATGCTCATCTATATCCTCCTTGTTCTTTGAGCAACCTGAATTAGAAAATTAGCTAACAACAGCTCAGCCATATCTCATGCTTACATGTTTTATAGACATTACACATTCAAATAGAATATCTCTTCTGAAGAGCAGGAAGCAAAGTCTTGCTATGTAACCCAGGCACCTCACACTTGGTTGCTCCTTTCACAGGGCAGCAAAGCTTAAGCCCAGCTGGGCTTGCAGAGCACCAATACCCTTTTGGGGTCAGGGAGTTGTTATGGGATTTCTTGTGTGGCAGGAGAGCACATCTCTACATAAGTGTCATTTACTTCCTTGTCTACTTCATAGCTTGAATCAGCAGCAGCCTGGTGGCTGGGCTGCGCTGCTCACCACATCTGTGTTCACAAATCATTTGGTGCCCCTCTGCAGTGTTAATGAGGGAGGGGAACTGATGACTCCTTCTCTGCTGGGTGCAAAAGTTAGTTGGTGAAGTACACTGAAAAAGGCAGACCCATGCCTCTGCTCTGTCCTTCACATAAGTGACAGGAAAGGAATAATTGTAACAGGAAGAAGTAAGATGGTACACTAGGGAAGTTTCTCAGTGTCTCTCTCACATACCTGTATCGAGTCAGGAGCAAGCTGTTTGATTCTTGGTGAGATTAGACAGATTTTCCATTTCACCAACATCTGAAAAAAAGAATACTAGCTGTTATTATACTAAACACTGTCAGTATATGCAGATCCTGCCTCATGGTAAAACAGTAAGCTCAAAAACATATATAGGGCTTTATCCCTGTTACCTTCTCAGAAGTCATACTCAGCTTTTCCATACATACCCCAATTTTCTCAAGCTTGACAGTTTCCTAAGTTTCTTCTTCCTTTCCAGGCAGAAAATGCTCAGAAGAAATGACCTTGTATTATGGTAAATTGAGATCTAGTGACTAATGGCTAATTGTTATTGCAATTCTTGACCCAATCTGTAGTGCCACCAAATCTCCGTCTCCAGAGTGTAATGAGATATAACAGGCAGCTTCTGAGTTTATACAGGCAGTGTATTAACAACTGAAAAACTTCAGAATTGTTATCTTAATGAACAGTCTCACATCTAACAAATTCCAATGCTAAAACTAGTTGAACAGACAATTGTTTTCATTTGAACTGACAGGACTGAAAATAAGATATTTCTCTTCTATTAGTTTATTCAAGGTGAAGAATAGCATTAGAAAAATAGAGGAAACCTGCTCATTGGTGTACTTTTTCAACAGCTTCAAGCTCTTAACGGTTACATTGTCCCCAGGTATGGGGTGGTGCATGTTATGGCTAAATGATTAGTTTAGAGGCTCTTGACATACAGACTTTTTCTGTTCCCCAGTATCAGCTGTGAAATGTATTTCCAAGCAATTAAACCTCATCTCCTGCTGACTTGGGAGCCAGGAATCTTCAAATATCAGTTTAAATTCTTCACGACCTACTACTGCTGGGAAAAAAACAAACAAAACACAACAAAAACCAACCAAAAAACCCTCAGTTAGTTAGAGTCACAAAGAAATCTATTGATATATGTTTGAGTGTCTTTTAAAGAGGAAAATGAAAGGCCTGGGAAGAAAAGTTGCTAACATTGTCAGTAAAGGAGATGACAAAAAGTATTCGCTTTTTTTTTTTGCATTTTTGGAACTTGCAGCACACATACACATCAGCGTACACAACTGAATGAGAGGTGTGCAGTACAAAACAGTAGGAAGACAGAATTAGTATCTGACTCTTTCCTCCTCCCCTCCAGCCCTAAAGACTTACAGATACAGTATTTAAAGGAGGGAACCTCTATTTTCACATACTTGGTTGGTAGCTCAGATACAAAATGCAATGTTAAGCACAAGGTTATTGTATGGCACAGGTCATCTAACAGTGACCCACATGGCAGCTTGGATTGTCTGTGGATAGGAGAGTGACAGACAGCTCAAAGGGAGGAGGAGACGTACCATCACTTGCACCAAAGATTGCCAGCTCCTCTATGCAGATGTTGAAGAGCTAAATATTCAAGTTGAAGTTCATTTCTAACCATATTCAAAGCACATTAACAGCCCATTGTTAAAAGCCAGCTTGTGTGAACATGAAGTTGAATAAGGATACACCAGTAATACCTCTCTATATTACTTTGTTTGCTATTGGATCTTTTGAAGGATGATTTGCCGTAAGTATTTTAATTCTAGCATGTGTTTCTTCTGTATTTCAATGTAAGAAACCAAAACCTTGATACTCTTAGTTATACATACTAAGGAAAAAAATTGCAAGACATTTCCATCAGATGCTGTCACAGCAAAGATGAAGTTTTTGCTTTGGGCGGATGCAGCTGCTGCCTGCAATTGTCTTTTTATTGTTGCTTGTAACATGTAGTTGTAGTTTTCTGTTTACATAAAGCATAATCAGTAATTCTGACCAGTATTTAGTCTGAGTATGATATAATTTAGGCCAGTTTGATGTGGAGAAATTTAATAATTTTTGTTGTAAGCTACGAGCTACTTGAACGAAGGATATATAACAAAACAGAGCTAATGTAGTTCATGCATGTTTTGTAAGGACTCAGCTCAAACCAGAGAAATACTGGCTTCTGGGGAAGACAGTCTGGTGAGCAGGAAAGTTCAAGGACAATGTCCTCTCTCCATGATTTGTCTATTTGAGCAGGGGGGAAGTAACTTTGTGATTCTACCCCAACCTCTCTAACCTTAGCGAAAATTACTGGATATTAACTTCTTCCCAGCATGAAACATTTGTATTTTTGACTCTGATGGAAGTACCAAAAGTCACTAATTACATAATTACCTAATATTACTGTGGTTCATTGATGCAGTGAGGGAGCAATGAAAGGTAATGTTGGCTTAAGAAATATCCTGAGTGATTGGGGCACAAAACCACCACCCAGTTGTGTAGTCATCACATTACTGCTGGTTCTTTGGGCTTGTTTTCATGAAATGGTATGCTTACTAGATGGATTTTTGTCAGCAATAATTTTACTTGCTAGATTCATCAGGAAGACCTAATAATAAGAAGCAAAAGCCTTTAAATTAATTAACATCTTTGCTGTCATTCAAATCACCTCAAACTTGGACTTCCTACATGGAAATAATATCAAGCAGTAATTGCAATTAAAGTATTAGTACCCACCCATGTGTTCTTAAACTGCAATAATTTCCATACTTTTATCATACTAATAAGCTGACCAAAGGCTTACTGCACTATAATTGAATTGAATATTTCTAGTTACAGTTTTATATTGTTTCTAAAGGGTGTAACTTAATAATATGTTAATTTCCTACTAGTAGAAGAATCATATTTTACACAGAATCTTTTACTTCAGAGTCTCTATTTTAATACTTTATCTGATCTCCACGGATGTCAAAAGTAGGTAATAATTAGAGTTGAATGAATACAGCAATATATTTCTATGAATATTCTTTTGATTTTGAAGGAATTAGTTTAAAATGTGTACACACTGCTTGTATGATTACTTTCCACAAATACTCTAGTTAATGAATTTGTGGAAAAGAACATACAGAAAATTAGGTGCTTACATATGCTTGTATGTAAGCATATACAAATAGTTTGTAATTTAAAGTGTAACTATTTGGCTCTAAAGTTTCATAGATATAATTTATGACCTTCATGACAAGTCTCATTGTGTAGATGCACGCTGGCCGTTCCAATCAAGTTTTCGCAATTTTTGGTTAGAAGCTAGAAGTAGAGGTTTTTTTGTTTTGTTTTGTTTTTTCCCAGATACAAACATGCAAGGAAGATAAACAAAACAGAAATCTTATGGGTGAAAATATATTAAATAGAGTTCTGAAAGTAGATTACCCTCTTCCATAATTTTCTTAAAAAAAAAAAAATCTCTTTTCTTCTTACCCAGTGGCTTACAGACATCAAATTCCACGGAACGTCCCATGGGTCTTCAGGAAAAGTATTTTCCTGACCAGTGTTTCCTTGCTATTGTTCCCACACTTTCCAGAAGCTTCTCCCATTTAAACAGACTTGGTAGGACTCAGGTGGGGCAGAGTTTCTGCCTCCAGGAAGATCTCTAGAGTACAACTGCCAGCATGAAATGGGCAGATGACCTTTCTTGCCACTGCTTACTTCTGGTTTTTTGATAAGACTTATGGCATACAGTATTCAGGCAGCAAAGTGAAAACAAATGAATTAGATGACTCTACCATCCATCATCATAACACATCAACAGTAGTTCAATGCTTGATAATTAAAATGAACTTCTGGCAAGCAAGCTGATTACTTTCTTCAGGTATATTTCTTTATTGAGAAGGGAAGGACTTCTCACTGCTGGTGGATTATCGTTCACAGCTTTTGCAATTCTTTTTGTTTAACCCTATCTTGTTTTGATGATTCTTAAGTCAAATTTTGCTTCATGTCTTTATAATGTCTTTTGTTTGTCATGATGCCTATAGTCTTGAGGAGGTCAGCCTGATGTCTCTTACATTCCTCAGGAATTTTCCCTATTTATTTTTATTCCAGCCATTTCAATTTCTTTTCCTTTTTATGAGTTTTACTGTCTTCTAACTTTCTCTTTCCAAGTTCTTTGTTTATGATTTTTCCTTTCACCACACTAAGTATTTTTTGCAGGTGGATGTTGAGATAGATTTTGTGTTTAAAAGGGGAGTTTTTATGCCATACAGAAAAGCTTTAGATTAGGAGTAAAAATGGATAATTTAGACTTGCAGACAAGGTATTTCTCTTGGTGGAATATTACAGAGATCATGTCAGGCTTTCACTTTTCTAGCTTTCAGGTGACTCTTGTTCTCCTAAAAATACTGTCGAAATGCATAAAATATCAAACATTTTTATATCTATTCCAAACTCTGTACCTGGAATGTAGAATGATTGATGATATACAATCAACAGGCCAGAATTTTCTAAAATTGACTTTCTCATGTATCTCTGAGACAGTCATAGGGACAATTTATCAACAGAAAATAGACAAGATTCAATAGGGAGATAATGCATTCAGGTTTGATTAAAGAAAGCCCAGTGCTGACTAGTAGCTTTATAGTTGACTATAATATGACCTATTCTTTTGTCTGGGTGAATAAGAAATAGGAAAAGGATAGGGAATAAGAAATATTAACAGGGAAAAATCTTGAGACATAATTATTTTAATTACATCTAATTACAACTATAGAAATACATTTTAAAATGAAAAAAAAATTATAGGTTGAGATAAGACATATTAATTGTTGAAGAAGACTACTAGTCTGGAAATATGTGCTTACTGAGAAAATTAAATTGGGGCAAATCTTCTCCAGCCAATTAGGTCCATGGCTTTCATTCAAGCTGCTTTGTAGGAGGGAAAAAAAATCACAGCTACTTTTTGTGACTAGTATTTAATGCCTACTTCTTGCATATGTATTATGGTATATGCAGTGACCCATGAACTAGAAGGGTGCACAGAAGTAGATGCTCAGATTTATATTTTCAACAGGAATCTAAATAGTTACAGTACCTTCTATTTCTCTATGCACTCATTTATAGGTCACTCAAAAGCTAAATCAAGGACAGTCTATTGAAGCATTTCAACTAGATGAAAATGAAAGATACACTTTGAATGTAACAGCTTGATTTCCTGATCTACGTTCCCTCCTCACTCTAGTGATGTGGTCTGCATAAACTAAAACGTGAATTTCCTTAATAAGGCCTCAGTACCCATTCAAAGTTAGGAGTGAGGAAGATAGGTAGAGTAATAATTATTTCAAAGCTGTATTATAGTGAAATATAACAATGTAAGTTTGTGGTTTTCTGATGCACACTGAATGCTACCTACTCTTTGAAAAGTCCTGTAAAGGAAAATGTTTTCACCAGCAAAAATTACTCACAGTGAGCAGTGCATTTCTCTTTGGCTTGCCAGAGGATACAGCACTAATAGTGCCTTCCTGTGAACTTATTCTGATTCAGAAATAAAACAAGCAACCTTAACTTCAGCTATACTCTGTGCATGTAGTGAGTTACAGCTTGTCAAGTGTACTATAAATTTCCTCTAACCAGCTGCACTCTGAGTTTTGCATACAGAGAAGCCTTGAGATGTTACCATGTGTGATGTAAGGACCAGGCAAACCTTCACAGTTTCTTTAAGGCTTTTTTTTTTTTTCCCTTTTTTGTCATGTAACATTTAACAATAATGGCTTAATCATTCTTAACTCCTTGATATTTATTGCAGGAATATGAATTCTGATAGACTCGTTTGATGTTAATATGGCTGCAACAGAACTTTATTAGAATTTCCACTGAAATTCAGAATGAATTACCTGGCCCATTACTTTGAATCTGCTACTCTGTTTTGTAGGACCTATTCTCATAGCTCTTACCTGAACAAAACTTAATGAACTTCCATAAAGTAAATAGGGTAGATGCTGTGTGCATATTGGCCCCACTTAGGCCAAAAATGGCATAAAGTGATCCAACGAGCACTGGGAATGTGAGTTCTAAGGCTATTATAAATTACTTCAGTTTCTAGCATCAGCTTCCCAAAGAATGTGCTAACTTTCAAATGCTGTAGTCATTTGTAACTATACTCAAGAGGAAGAAGAGGAGTATAGACAAAGTGAAGTAATTTATCTAATAGAGGAGGATTATTAATTGAGGTGTTGCGGTCCTTTATTCACATAGAGAAAACTTGATTGCACTTAAAATTCCACTACAGCCAAAAGATGCAAAGTTATTAAATAAAAGGTTACCACTCAGTCCTTCAAATCTCCATGGAACAAAATAAAAAAAGTCTAAAGACCACAACAAGTGATCTAGTTATTCATAGACTGTCTGCTGACCTTCTTAACAGACTGGAAACTCACAGATATTGATTACTACTTTAAGAAAAATGTCTTTAAAATCCTTTTGTATTTAAAACTTTTGTTGGCCTGATCTGCATTTATAATATTATGAATGGTTAGTGTCTTGCTTTGGAATGTGACTTTCTATTGCATTACTCTGACAGAGCTTTTTCACTTCTTAACAAAGTTATTTTAATCTGCATTTATAGTGCCAAGGTTTGTCATTATTTCATAAAATAAACAGGGACTATAAGTGACTTAGTCATATTATCAGATTCTGTACCACACCATAGATCTTTATAAGGAGGTTTGAATTGATAAATTATTTGGGGGTCCGTGTATAACAGTAAGAATTCTTTTTCCTCCAGTGACCTTTTTGCATACAGTAACTCATCCTCTGAGTCAGTACACTGAATCAAGAAAACCTCTTTTTTCTTAAACGAGGACCAATATTATGTTCCCTATTTTACTGGACACTGACAAGTACATTTTAGATGTAGTTAACAGGGCTAGACTAATGGAAAATGAAGAGAGCTTTTTTAAAGTATATTCTGAAACACAAGACAAATGTTGCTATGTCCTGCAAAGAATATAGACCACTCTTGCAATTTCTAACAAGTCAGGTTGTATTTGCTGATGTAATTAAATTTTCAGAGTAAGGGAAAGATCTCACTCCGCAGCTGCTTTGGAGAAGAAAATTTTCAGCTTTGAAAAAATCAATTTGGTTCACAATAAATGAGACTGGTAAACCAACTGGAAACGGAAGAAGAATAGGACAAAATTTAGCAAAACCCAGCCAAAGCACTGAGATTCTATCAGCAAGTTTAAAAATTTGGGGTTTAAAAAATGTCAAAAGCAGGATATTTTTTTTTCCAAAACTAAAATAATTATTCAGTCAAAATCTAGCTTTCATATAAAAAAGTGTGAATCAGAAATTTATGAGCAGATTTAAATTTTACATCTATGTATCCATAGAGAGAGTAGAGATTTAGACAATAAACTCTGAAGAGCGCGAGAAAGGTTTTTGTTTTGCAACAAGTCACAGTGGACTTTTATTCAGCTAAGAGTGTAGTTCATTCTTGTAATTAATCTTTGTTGATACTGGAAAAGTTTTCTCATAAACAGCAAAAAACACTCTGTGTTTGCTCACTCTGGTGTAATATAGGTGTAATTTTATCAATAATTAATCAAAAATGAAAAGTAAAGCAGCTGTGTGTTACCAAGATGGTTGCTGAGATGGCTTATAAATTAAGAGTGTAAACTGATGATCTGTGGGATAACCTAGGCTTCCAGATAAGATTTGCTTAAAAAGTATGCATTAATCAAACATCTATCATAATAGTAAAAGCATCATGGCACATTACTATACTCCTCCCACAATTTTATGAGTCTATGTACACCTTACAATTTTGAGAGAATTTAGAACTACTGAATTAGTGAATACATCAGTGTATATGAAGTCTGTTAGGGCTATTTATGTATCTCCCTCACTAGAGACCATGAAGAATTATTAAACTTTGATGAATGTTGTTCAGACAGGTGTATCTCAAAGAACAGGATGTTCACAGGATGTTGAAAAGTGAAGTAATCCTAAATAGAAGAACAAAACAAACAAACCAAAATAATTTGTGAATGACAGAACTTAAAAATTCTAAGATCCTAAGAAGTATGCTCCAAGTGAGATAAGAAAGTTTCAGAGCAATTGATAGAGGCAGCAGAAACCATCAAGTGGGGCAATACCTCTACTAAAACAGAGACAACCTCCTGGATTGCATGAATAGCTGGAGAAAGCTTCTATCTGGTGCCAAGAGGGAGAGCAGGTCACAGAAAGACAAGCAGGTAATCTGTGGAACACTTTGTCAAGAATATGTAAAAATGCTAAGAAAACTTAGGGGAGAAAATGCAGACTGACACTTAGGCAGGATATTTAAATTGCAAAAATTACTCATTATGTGTTTGAGGGAGGACATGGGATGTTACATTTCCATATTATAATGAGCTGGTCTGGACAAATTTCCAGTGAAGGTGGAAGAATGTGGGACTGAGGAACTGACACTATCGCTAATTGGCTGGGTAAAAAAAAAAAAAAAAAGAAGTACGTGTATCTCGTGTATCTCACTGGATGACTCAGTTTCCCTGTCTACAAGACAGGTTCTAATAATTTCAGCCATTTTAATAAAATACTTTGAAATATATGAACAAAGATTGCTAGCAAAGGACTAGATATCATTAAGAACTATGATCTCAGATAAAAATATTTTTGGTATAATAATTTATTCTAAACTAATTGAAAACTTATTGAAATAAATGTTGTGTGTTTCATCAATAGACAAAACATTTCATACTGCATTCATAAATCAAGTACTGTGTTTAGGTTTTCTAAAAGCTCTAGTTAAGTGAGGATAGCATTTGTGTGCTCTGCAGATGTGTATGATCATAATATTTACTGGTGATATAAGCTTGGCTTTGATTCTCTGCATTAACTTTATCAATGCAAGATAAAAAATGACTGAATGTAACTGAAACCTCTGCTAGGAAGGCAATTTTGGGTGTATGTCTTTTGATTGACCTAATAAACAAATCAGCGTTTCTCCCTGGTTGAAGCATTCTCTGAGGCTGCTAATCATCACAAAAGAAATATACTTTCTTTCCCAACTCAGACAATCCATAAATTAAGACAGAAATTATTCTCACACCATCAATGAATAGAAAAGCTGTTTCAAGAATATATTTTCATTACCTGAGTGTCACATCATCTTGTGTGGCAATTTAGTCCACCCACTCGTACCAGTGGGAATGTGCTCATTATTTAATATAGATCAGATGTCCTATTTTCTGAGGAAAGATATAGAACTTTTTCCACTCTTTAGTGTGCCTAGAGGCATCTGTGCAGGAGATATGTACCAGTGTAGGCACAGCTGGGGCAGTGCTGAGAGATAACTGCAGAGCAGTAAGGAACTCTGCAGGCAGCACAAAGCCCTGAGCTCCTGATGCCAGAGTTGTTGGATACGTAGCAGCTGGAGAGTGAATTTGCTGTAGAATGTCTGAGAGATCACAGTCTCCCTTCTGTGCCACTGGCAGAGTGACACGGGCTAAACCCCATAAAGAAAACATCTTGGGTTTTCTTCTCTCAAGGTTTCTTTGGCCTATGCTGAAGGTTTCTGGGCATCAGGCAGCCTCCTCAGTATTGTTAAAATTTATTGTATGGTTTGATCTTTTTTAAAGTTATAAAAGCAAAGAGTAGTTATCCTTGAGATTACTCAGATTTTAAATAGACTTATTCCTTTCAATAATCAATTAGGATAAATTTTAACGAGACATAGCAGGAAGGAGTTAAGCAAATTAGAAGTATTCCCAAGATTTTACTTCTGTTCAACTATAATTAAAATCAAACAATAGCACAAAAATAGTTTGGGAATATCATACAATGTAGCTCTGAAAAATCCCAGGAGGAAGTTATAAATGCTTCCAGCAAACAAAATAAAAAGAAACATTAGTCAGTTGCAAGCCTCATTTCCTCAATGATGGGAAGCAACAGTGCCATAAATCACTAGTTACCTTAAGTCATATGATCTTTTTTGCCATGGGCCTTTTGATAATCTTTACACTTGCCATCATGGGAATATTTGTTGACTAAATATTTACTAGACCAAACACACTGTTTCACTACAACAGGCATTTTTGCAAACAGCACTGGAAAATGGCTTGCATATACTAGGGACTCTAAGCTAGCTATCATTTATTATCAGATTTATAGAATAATTATTTAATAAAGGATGTGTGAGGAAATACATGTCCTAATAAGAGAACAAGATGTTCACTACAATGTCTTAAAATCCAAAAGTATTGAATTGGAAATACACCTGATGTTCATATAACCTGTGGTTTATTCTGGAACTGACAAAAAAGGAGGACACTAAACGTGCGTCTCAGCCAGCCTTAGTCTTACCTTGCACAGTACTGGACTACTTTGGTCAGAAAACATGACAAGGATGAGACTGTATCCACGAATACACTTTGCAAGTCTTGTGGTCAAGTTATTTTGTTCTGACACTAATATACCTCTTCAAACTGTTTCAGTCTAATCATAAGTATCCATAATTGTTTGTGCCTTCTTAAATCTCATGGAGCTTGCCCCACTTAGGTGAGTTTTTCTAAGTTCTTTTTTTGAAGGAAAATGAGCTACAATAGCAAGTCAGGTTTATGTGAATAAGGAGTTTTGGACTAGTAATAATTACTAGCAATTTTTATGGGTTTCTTTTATGCCAGATAGTCCACATTTATATTTTATGCTCTCTTGCCAATACAAACAGAAGCAGAGTAATTCCTAGGGTGGAAAAACTGCTATTCTACGGAAAAACAGCTTTCATTGCTATGTGAAAAACTGAAAGGTAGAGACTAGAATGAGAAAATATTTGGCTGTCTGTGAGTCTGGCACTTAAAATGTGATTATCCATTACTTTTGCTGATGATGGGATTTCTCACAGTTTGACTCCAGGGTTAGTGTATTAATTCTGATTGCTGCAGTTAGGTGGAGTTCAGGGAAGCAGAGGAGGCAAGTGATGGGTGCTCAGGGGGTTCTCTCCCCACCCATATCCCACAGCACTGTGCAGCAGCTGCCTGCTTCCCAGTGCAGGGGAAGGAACCTGCTGGAGGCAAAACACTGGCCTCAAAGTGAGGAACGCAAGGGGACTGGTCTGGGGACAAACCCCTGTAGGAGAAAAAAATGAGGCCTTTTTCATTTGGAGGATATTGCAGAACATGTTTTGGGGCATTCCACTAGTATTTATTCAGTCCAATATTTAAAATGTCATTCTTTAGCATGACCTATAGATTGAGAAGTTCTGTGATATTCTGAGGTTCTCTTGGATCCAAAATTGTGTCATTTGAGAAAGATCATCATTATGGGTGCTTGTATAATTTCTATTGCTGAAGTATGTTAACATCATGGGAGAAGTAGTAATTAGCAAGCAAATGTTTCTTATGTGTTGAAACTAGAGCTACAGAACATCCCAAACTCTAACTAAATCAGAAATTTGCCAAAATTTCAATGAAATAAAGCAACTAAACATTTTTCCTTTTACAGTTAACAGTGAGAAGCAAGTGTGTGATTTTTATATAAATGGATCATGTTTAAAGGATTAGGGTGAAAAGACACTGCAAAACCAAACAGAGCTAAAGTAAAGCATTAACAAACAGAAAAAACCCCACTTCATAATGCTAGTGTTTGTGATTTGACAGAAAGTGGATAAAATCTATCAGAGATTAAAAAAGACATAGAGATGAAATACCAGATTGCCTGTGGCAAACTCTGGGAGCAGGCTTGTTCACATGGAATGGGAATATAGTATTAAGCTATGACAGGCCATGTTTTATTGGTCCATTAATACATGCCTCAGGTATATTTTCAGGCAGGAGGCCACAGGCTATTGAGATATTTTGCAGTCGTTTAGCTCTGAAACACCAAAAGCTATTCTGTGACCAATCAGAGAAAATCAATCACAAAAATTCCATTTTAGGAAGATGTGACATAACCTAAAAAATAAAATAAGTAACGAGTAAGAAACAGACAGACATGACCATTTGCTTTCTTTTACCCAAGGAGCTAGAAATTACTCCTACAAAGTAGCAATTCGTCAAACAAATAAACCATTCATAAAATAAAATAAAGATATATAAATCAAACCTTGCAGGATTGCCAAGCTACTATATCTACACCATTTGGGGGTTTAGCACTTGCACCTCACAACATAGCCTTGTAATTTATAAAGTAGTTAATCACAATACAATTGAAAAGTAGTTATGAAAGCTGAGTCATGTTATGTGGGACAAGCTGTTGCGGTTTTCAAGGAAAGTAAGAATCTCCCAGGCCGATTTGACAATTCCACTTGACAGAGTCAGGGTTGTCAGAGGAAGTAGCTCCCTGTTGACTTTAACATCCATTAATGCCTTGGTAGGAGAATTTCTTTTTCCTATTTTATTCTTCTGCTGAGAATTTCCATCTTGGAACTTTCAATTTTGCATATTTACCCTCACTGTAGTTCAGTGGCTTTGTTTTCCTTCCACAAAAATGTGAAGTTGCTTTCTTCTCTTTGCCCTAATGTCTTTTCTCTGTGAAATTCGAATAAAATGATTGGTCTGCTTGCAACTTTTGTCACTTATAGGACCATTCTAAAGTTCAAAGGTTTCATGTGAGAACCATCTTTAAAGAGGGAAATCCTTTCAAGGGATTGAAAAATGTTGCTCTCAGGACAGAAGAATAAGGAGATGGGCTCAGAGGTTCAGGGTGAAGGAACTGAAAAAAGAAAGGACAGTGAAATTACTATGGATAGCATTAGATAAGAAACTTTACAAAAGACGTAGCAAGCACGAGCAATGCATAGGAAAGAGTAGGTTAGCAGGAGTTGCCTGAGGAGAAAAAAGATAAATAGAGCAGATCTCCAGGAGGAATAAAATGAGGACAAATTAATTCGACAGATTAAGAGGGTAAAAGAACCCTTAACAAAATGCAAAACCCAAAAGATGTTCTGGTGCTCTTGCTTAGCTCATAGTCATAGTCTGTGAAAAGTAAAAGCTGGAACAACAACAAACAGTTCTTTTGAAAAGTCCTCTGGAGACCATAACCTCTTATGAATTATGTCTGTCCACAGTAGTTGTCACTTGCGCTGGAGAGAATCGTTGTTCAAATGCATCCTTTGTTTGCATTCCCATATAGTTGTGAATGCTTAGCTGTATGTGCTTTCTTAGGTTTTTCTTCCACACCTTCTAGTCACCATTTCAATAATATTTTATCTTCCAAATATACTGTGGCATATATTCTTCCGAAGTTAATTATTTTCTGTAGGCTTCTTTTCTATATGTTTAATGTTTCATGATCTAGCTTTGTATTATTCCCTTTATCCTTATCGGTGTTTGCATTTTAATGTCATCTAGCATAATGTGGAGAAGACATTTATATACTGCATATTTCTCCTTCTAGACCATTAAAAAAGAAGTTAGTTAAGACTGGAATCATCACCTCTGGTTTTACAGTTCCAAACTAAGCACTTCCTTCCAATTCATCAACTTACTTCCTATTATAGCTCTGTTTAGTTCTTTAGTCCATTTAAAATTCATGCAAATCTTTCAATTGAGAGGGTTTAGATTAATTTTGAGTGTAGAATTTTGTAAAACTCTGTATTAAATTATTTACATTATGTTTGCAATATTTCTTTCATTCACTAATCTGGAAATTTTATCTATGCCAGTAATCAGGTTTCTCTAGCAAGTGTTCACCTTTCATACTCATAGTTTGCATAAACTCATTTTCCCTTTTTCCTGCCCTTTCCACAAACCTTTCTTTTTATTTCATTTCCTTCCTTTGGCTAAGGTATATACTTTCTGGTACACACATTTTCCGTGCAATTGTACCTGAAACTAAACATTTTCGGTTTTCATTCTCCTACAGTCTCAAACTGACAATACTTCTGGAGTCTCTCTCTCTGGAGATGATTCAAGATCCACCTGTATGCTTTCCTGTGCAACCTGCTGTAGGGAACCTGCTTTAGCAGGGGGGGGGCTGGACTAGATGGTCTCCTGAGGTCCCTTCCAATCCCTATGATTCTGTGTTATTCCTTTGGTTTTCAGTTCTTTAAACCTAATCTAAAACAGTTCATCACTGGGTTGAAGTTCTCTGGTATTGTAAATACTTCTGGTTTATAAAAACTCAACTATAATTACAGATTTATTTATTTATTTATTTATTTCCTACAGAAATGATAATGCAATCGTTTCTTCTGTTCATAGAAATTCAAAGGCAAATTGTACTGATTCCATTTAGCTTTAAACTTTTTTATTTTGGTTACTTTTTTAAAAGACAGAATGTTTAATGAAACATTTATTCAACATTTTTCATTCTGTAAAATCCCTAAACAGCTTCTAATTTTAGTGCCCAAAACCTAATCATTTAACAGTGCATATCTTATGTATTTCTTAAAGTTAAGTTTATCTTTTAGCATGTAAATTCTCTTCTTAATCTCTACATGATGGAAATATTCAAAATTTAGCTATTGCTAAAGTTTGGCATAGTATTTCAGTTAAAATAATCTGGAAATATCTTAGAAAAATATTAATTCAATAATAACAATAAGTTAAATCCTTATCAGTACATTTTACAATATATAATATATAAGATGAGATGCATGTAAAGATTTTATGACAAGAGACAATGTGAGTCTGCATGAAGAACTATGAGACAAATCAGAGGGAGAAGGTTACTATTAAAAAAGGACATACTTCATTTTCTAAGTGACATCTTTACACTGGGTGACACAAATCATATTCTTGTTTGATATTTTGTACTTTTTTTCCCTTGGTTGAGCTGATAGCTGATATTGCATTCCTTTTTAAGCAATTATATCCCACTACTGCCTAGCAATGTTTCTTCATCAAAATATACTCTTCCTTGCATGGTTGCATTGGTAAATAGCTTTCTAATAACTTAATAACTTTAAAATTAGAAAAGATCATTTAGGAAACAGATAAAATAAGTGTATGTCATACAAAGAAGCTATCCTCAAAATAATTACAAGAAAAATAATTCTTAGAAAGCTAATAGTTTGGTTTCTGTATGTAGCTTATTATTATCTTAAAACAAGAACTATTAAATCAATAGAAGGTCCCTAACGATTTTACTATTTTACTGGGTTCTATACGATAAGTGACAATTGAATGTCTATTATCCCCCAGCAAGACATTTAAAACATCAAAGCATAAATGTAATATGCTCATTGTTATCACCAAACAATAGATTATATACAACTCAAAGAGGCAGAACTTTGAGAGCTCTGTATTAGTGAGGTGCATCACAAAGGCATAAAACAAGACAGCTTTATGGTTTTGAGAGAAACTTTTCTTCCGAAGTCATTAATTATACTGAAGTATTAAGCAAGTATTATTTCAATTTGAATTATCTTTGAGCTTTCTACTATCTTCTGTTATCACCTTGATTTTTAGGCTGGCTTGTTTATAGTTTTAACATGTATGGGAGTATGTTGGTTGAAAAACTGTCAGCACAGATGTACTTTCTAAATGCAATAGCTGCAGCAGATTACTTAAGCATATTTTAAGCCCTTGATCTAGCCAAAGTGATGTTCAACAGCTGTTAGGTTGCAGATGTTCCACATACATTTCCTGGACTGCAGATACAAAGACTGCTCTCCATTCCAAGCAAGAAGCCCCACCTTCCTAATACCTATTACAGTAAAGCTTATTATGTCTCAGTATCTCCTCAGAGTAGCTCAAGGACACATATTGCAGCAAACTGTATGATCCAGAAAAACTAATTAAGAATAACTTGGCAGCAGTTCATCTCCTGGAGGGTGGACTGAGAAATATCTGTTGTGAGAGCTCCTAGCAATTAAGGAGTTTAAGGTTTACGGTCTTGTATAGATAACCTGATTCATTTTGCTTTATTCCACCCTAAATGGATACCTAAGATTTTGAGTTCTTGTTTTCCGTTGGTCTAGTCATTTAGGCCAGTTCAGGATTTGTTGTCAAATGCAAACAAATGAGAAAATCTGGTTTTTGCACTGCTACCTGGTATGCACTCTAGAGAAAGGGAGAAACTTTTCTTCCATCTCTTATTACCCCAGCTGATACATGAGACAAAGCTCAGGTGAGAATTTTATGTACAGAGCTACAGAGGAGATGTGGCAGTGGAAACAGACTCCTCATCAGCCCCTGATGTTAATGAGAGAGATGCCTTCCTAGTAGGAGCAGTCTGATACAAATAAGATTCATCCACTAGTACTTCAGGAGATGATAAAAAGATTATTGAATGGAGATACTGTAATTTCTGGTAGATATTGACTAGTATGTCTCCCTGAGGTGAAATATCTTAATACACTAGAAACTTATTAGAATCTATTAACATATTTATAAAACAGAATTAAAAAAATTAGCTTTTTACTCAGCCTATATTTTACTTGTGCTCACAACTGTTTTGTAGTGCATCTATTTATTTTGATATTCAAAATACAGACTCAAGCAGCTCAGTGCAGTTGCAGAGACCTTTTATAAAACTTAAACTTACAATTTAAAAATTATATTAAAAAACTGAATCCAATACCATCTAACCATACAACCATAATCTAATCCAACTCTATCATTTAAATATATTCTATTAACAAATTCTCATCCAACTCTAACTGTGTTCAAGATGCCATGTGTACCATTAATGATAGCTGCAGTAATTCAAAACAAGTATGAAGATACCAACTGAGCATCAGAGAGAACAGGATGTAGAAGTAAAACCTGCTCTCAGTAATAAGTGAAGGAAATATGTATGATATTTCCATCCATGGACACCAGGTTTATTTCACTACTCACAATTTCCCACTAAAAACTTTTGCTACCGGATGTTGCCATGCTAATTTAATATGACATAAATCATTTACTAGCTAATAAAAAAATGATCTATTCTCAATTCTGCCAGACCTTGCTATTACTATCCAACACCTTTTGGTAGACACTAAAGTTGTAAATCCTTAATAAATGTA
This sequence comes from Antrostomus carolinensis, assembly GCF_000700745.2. Taxonomy (NCBI): domain Eukaryota; kingdom Metazoa; phylum Chordata; class Aves; order Caprimulgiformes; family Caprimulgidae; genus Antrostomus; species Antrostomus carolinensis. The sequence continues at coordinate 28,305 of NW_010291931.1, forward strand.
TATAAACATAGATGAGATTTTGAGAAGCATGTACTTTTCAGAGGGTCTCAGTTCTATACTGTAATATATAAAAATATTAATACAGCTCAGTTCTTCAAAGTTGCCAATACCATTATAATTTACAATACTTTTTAATTTACCTAGTTCTGAGTGGCATGCATTGCAAAAAATGTAGCACAAATAGAGCCTAATCATATTCTAAGTTTGAGTGCTCATCTTAAAAAAGCTTATCCTATTTATGAAGAGGTCCTGGAAACTGGTCTTTTGAAAAAATTGTACAAACCCCACATACTGCTCTCATTCAATGGCATTTAAAATTACATAGCTACTGCCTGTCAGTACAAAAGACTGTAACACTTGCATTATGAAGTAGACATATACATGGAAGACATATGCAGAGGTGTAAGTAACCTGTCCTGGAACAGTGCAAACCCTGTGGCTAGTATTCTGCTTTGCCAATAGATGAAGGATATAGCACAATGCAGATGAGTAGAGTATGCAGTTAATCATCCAGCTAATCAACACAGCATCATGGTTCTCCTAGATTTAAACCATTGCCCCAGGAAAAAAACCCAGAAAAGCAAACCCCTCTGCCTCAGAGCCAAACCATTTTTTTTTTTCCCCATCAGCCTGTTTATAAATAAAACAGCATAGTTATTCCTTAACATAATTTTTGAAGACTGTAAATCTAACAAGAATTTCTTTTAAGAAGGCAATTTACAAGTTTTGCTTCCTTTTAATACTGTTAGTCACTGCTAACACTATTGAATTGTTTTAAACTGATCAATATACTGTTTTTAACTCTTGCAGTTGCAACATGTCACTTTAATTATGTTCAACACCAGAGTTATCTAAAGAACAGGTTGTGACATTGCAAAGTATGAATAATTTCAGCAATATCAATTATTTTGAAGAAAATTTTAGGTATTTCTCTAGATTACAGATTATTTCAAAGGAACTATGACTATGCAAGTAACATTAGCTTTGCTAATAATCACTTTGGAATAGAGTCCAATGAATATTTGCATACAAACATGGTCATTAAGAAACCACTATATAACCACATTAAACAACTCATCCAATTTGGATGGGTAAAGTTAATCTAAGCTAAGGAACATAAAGCACTTTTAAGTATCTAAAACAGAGAACTGATCAGCAGACCCAAACACATTTCACATTATCAATAACACATTGCTTTCCAAGGTTGAATGTACTGGAAATGGGGTAGTCATTTTATTAATTAGATCCAGCTCCTCTTCATGGCCAATGATTGTCCTTTACTTAGAAAGCGAGAACACTGAGTATTTACAAAAGAAATTAATCACACAAATGTCTCAATTTTATACATAATCAGTAATTACTGTGCCTACGTTTTCTCTCAGACCTACCACTTAATCTTATTTGTATTGTTCTAGTATTGTGCCTTGTTCTCAGATATTGCATAATCAGTTTTCAACATATATTTACCAATAAAGCTTTCTTTAATCAAATTTTCCATGAGCACAAGTCCTCAGAAGATATTTCCAGTAATATACGCTGTACTGCCAGTTAGATTAGTTTTCTACAGTATGTAATAAACTGGGTTTATGGTGACTAGAAAAGTAGTTTTACCAGGATTTTCAGCTTGGATGTCTTATCTCATTCATCAAACTCTTGTCAACAATAGAAGAGGGGGAAAAAAGCATTAGAAAATCTTAAGGCACTTCCATTGTCACACATTTCTGCCAATCAAAGTAATCATGTAGATAAACTGGACAATAAGAATGGACAGAATGTCTTTGTTCTCTACTAATATCCACAATTTAGACAGCGGGACCTCAACGCAAGTGATACCTTATTGATCTTTTATTCCAGTTCCCACATTATTGTAGCTAGCTTTTCTATTTCCTTTTTTTTTTTTTTTTTTTAAATATGGTCTGTCTTTAAACATCAGTAGTCCACATTAATACAATGAGCCATGAATGTGGAAACCAAGTCTGGAAATCACAGGTCACACGTATGTCCTTTTGGCACAGCTCTTTTAATTGTAAGGGAGAAGAGTTTGGTTTTATTGATTTAGATAAGAACAAATTTACAGTTTTCTATCTCTTGTTAAGAACTATTTTTGCCTTGGTATTTCCCTATGGAAGCATTATTAAACACATTTGTGTGCCTTCATGTACCTATCCACTCTAGACAATATATAATATCTCTTTTTTTAAAAATGCATAAGTCTGCATTTCACTGAAGCAGTCTCTACAGTTAACATTAGTAAAATTAATTTATATTCAACCTTAGCAAAAAACTATTTTCCATAAGGTATTTTTCTATCATTTGCTAATACTAGCCTCTTGCAATCTGTGTGAATATTTTTTACACCCCAGATCTAGTGAACTTGATTTCTACTTTTATAATCAAGAGCTGTTTCAAACATGTTAAAGTTTTTATAGACAGAAATATGACATCTAAAGAAGCTGTGAAGTTAAAAACAAAGTAGAAAATACAAATCCTGTCTCAGGTGCTTTTCTTCTGCTGTACAACTTATAGGTTTGCTCAAGTTGAAAAACTAGTATCAGCTTGCCTGAACATAGAGATATCTATATAAAAATAGTTTTTTGAAACACCTATTCAAAATTTTGAACAGATCTTCCTTTTTTAACAGACATTTTAATAAAAATATATTAAATGTATTATATTCACAGAAAAAACTTCAGTATTTTAAAATCAATATTTATAACAGTTTTAATAATTATGGAAACAATATTTTGTGACCTAAAAGTCAAACAATTTAAATATATAATCTTGGAATATTAAATATATAGGAAGATTAGTAATGAGTTTACAGTTCTTTATGCATAATTCCAAGTATGAAATTGATGTAAAGTCAGTGTAATGATTGACATTTACTGTAAATTTGTTCCATAGCATTTAGCTATCTTTCATCTTATTTAGGTGTTAAACCTGAAAATAAGGTGAAAAACATGCAGAGAGTATTATATGGCGACTATCACTTCTCCCAGTAGAGAAATATTAAATGGAAAAAAATGTACAAAAATAAAGTAAATAGAATTGTTTTGCAACCCATTAAAATTAAAACATCCTGATTTTCTCTCCTAGGTCATTTCTGAATGCAATCTAATTAAAAAATGATAGGTCATTAAATTTCATAAAATGTTTTGACTTCATGCCATGTAGTTGTGAGTTGGAATCCATAAACCCAAATCAAGAAGCATCATCATCTTTGTTACCAGTCTCAGCAAAGACAATTTTTAGGCAACCTCTTAAACCAGTCTGAGACTTTGTGAAGTACTTTTCTTCTTCCTGTCCTACAATTGTTTTGCAACTAAACAAAGATCTTTCTCTTCAGAGAACAATATAGAATCTTTCAGGGTGACTATGTTTTATTAAAAAGAAATTAAAATAAAACCTAGCAAACTACATGTTTTATGAGGTAGGGAATAAATGTTTTAATGATGATTTACGTTTCTCATGTACATATTAGTTAGAATAATCCCAAAGTACTTTAAACTATGCTTTTTAACATACTAGGATTTGCACATTAATGCATTGATTATGATTCCATAACTGAAGGCTAGAATTATCCTCTTCTTTATTTATTAATTATACTGTGTATCATCCTTAATCTTACAGATTCTTAGACTACAGAACGAGATGATGTATTTAAAATGGATTTTTTCTGAACATTTTTGTGAACCTCAGCCTTTTCCATTACTGTCATTATTAGATTGTTTTCAAAAATTTCAATTAAACTGAGCTATTAAAGTGATTATTGGTTGGTTTGTTATGCTTGTGTTTAGGACAGGACAGTCCTTCAAGGCATCTTTAAGAGGCTGACCTTGTGACATAGGATGGTGCAGTTTCTTCAGCTGGTTCACACAGTACTCCAGCTGAGTCTGTCCTGTTTCTGAGTACAGCTGAAGGATTACCTTGAGCATCCTACAGGTAATGTTCCAGTTAACAACTGTGTTGAAAACTTTGTTGATTGATTTGGTTTGGTTTTATGCAGTAGAACCATCTGTTAAAATCTCTGCCTGGTTCCAACAGGCTGTAAGAATTAGAGGGAAGAGGCATAGAAAATGGACAATGGAAAGAGGAGTCACCATGTGAAAAATAAGAAGTTAAACTTGCTTTAAAAGAGGGCAAGCAAGCTGCCCACCACTCCTTGAAATCAACTGTCAGTAATTTGACTTTTGCTGCTATTTTTAAATCCCAAGTATAAGATATAATTTTTGATAATGGCATGGCATTGTGTCTGATGTTCTACCACTGGTAAATCATAAACCTCAGGGTTTTTCTGTATAATTTTTTCATAATTCATTGCTCTCCATTCCTGCCCAAGTTCGCAGTGTTGCACCTGTCCCTATAGCTCTTCTGTCTCATTTCTTTCAGACCATTTTTCCAACTTGTCCCCATCATTTTGAATTTTAAACCTCATGTATTTTAATTCTTTTCAACAGCATTAGGTAGCTGCTATCTGCAAATTTAATAAATATATTCTCCATTCCATCTCCTGGGTCCTAAATGAAAATGAAAAAAACTATATATCCACTCTGCAAGTGAACCATTGATAACTGGACTTACAATACAGTTTTCCAGTCTTACAATAGTGAATGAAAACATATGAAAAAATGGTTAATTTAACCACAGTCTATTTGTTTTCAAAGAGTATGTTTGGCAAAACCTGATTGCCAGTTTCCTAGGTTTTTAATCAAACCTCTGATGCATAGGTAAACCTGACTGCTATACAATGTAGTATATTTTTATTTCAGAATAAAGGAATAGGTTTCATTTTTTACATAACAGTACAATAACTTTTTGTTGCAAGACAAGATGTCTTTTTTTCCAACAATGAGTCAACACTATATAGATGTTTAGGAATGGTAGATGAAACAACAACAACAACAAATTTTTTTTCTCATATTAGTAGGAGATTCTAGTACATAGAATGCTGTTGCCTAAAGTGATATTGACAAATTTATTCTATTCTTCCTCTATATTTTTCACATGTTTATGCTCTACATGGTATATTCTCTCCTTATACAACCCCTACAACTGTAACACTTGCTTGTGAAAGAAGGATGCAAGCTGTGGTGTCTGAAACTTTGTTAAGGCAAGTAAGAACACAAGATTATCTTATGATAATAATGTCATTCAAAATACTTTAATACATCTTTTATGAACAATAGCTTTTTTACTGCATGTAAAAATCCACCATCTCTGAGCTTCACTTGCTTTAGAAAATTATATTTTTGATAGAGAAAATAACTTCAATATGATTATTGATTACTTGAAAAATAATTACCTGTCATCCACAAATGCAAATACTTAGCCCAATTAATATTATTTGAACTTGAACCAATGATGAAATGGTTTTGTTTGGTTTTCATTACCAACATTCCTTTTGACTATCTTTTTTTTTTTTTTTTAAATAATTCAGTGTATAAGACATTCCAATTAGTAAACAATAAATTCAGTCCAAGGCAGAAAAGTAAATTGCATTTTCTGTACCATTCACTTCTCTTTGCAAACAGGCAATAAGTCATCACTGAAGACATTGCTCTGGAAAAGACGTTACAGGATGATGGATCACATATTTAATCTGAATAAGCAAATTGCAGTCACTTTTTTAACACATGGAACCCAACTTTGATCAAAAGCCACACTTTTGAATTAGCAACTGACAGAATAAATGCAAATGCAGAGAAGACCTTTTACAAAGAAGTGTTTTTCTAAATTCTCTGAAAACACAAACACAATTATCATCATTCAATTGAATTATGCAGGAAATAATATCTGAGAAACTGGCTAGATAAACAGATCTTAAATCCAAGTCTGTATGCTTTGAGTATTAAATCAGTTTGAAACTTTTCTATATTGTTCTATACCTTTTAAAAATCTTTCTGGATGCAATACAAAGTTATTTCACCTCCTAAAACAGCCTTGGTCCTATCATTGGTTTAATTTGGAAATGTATTTTTTATCAAAATAGTACATTAGACTAGTTCTGTGTACTAAAAAAAAAGCATTCATCTAAGCTGCCTCTAGCTATTGCAGTTGCAAATAGCATAATTATCTATCACATTTTAGTATGTTTGTAATGATAAGACTGACCCAAATGCACTACCCTGGATGTCTTTCCAAAGGAGGAACAATGAAGAAACAGAATGAACCATGCAGAAGGAAGGGATCTCACTACCCTCACACATGAATGACATTTGTGCCTTCAAGCTCTCTTTCCTACTGCTCCCTGTTCCTCCAAACCCACCCATCTATAGTTTCATTTTATTTCATAATTTCCCTTCCAGGTAAGCCTTAGGGGAAATAATTGCTGCCTTTCTTCCTGTGCTCTCTTTCAGTGTCCTCACTGTCTTTGAATATCAGGAGGGGCAGCACTGAAAACACAGGATAAGAAAAACTCCATTTACCTTGAGAAAGCTTGTCATCAGCCATCAGATACAGATTTCTGCGGATTATATTGTTCCGACAACTTGAAACATTGACCTGTGTTTCTATAGTCAAAACAATTTGTGAAATGAAAATAATGTTTTTCTTAGTTGAGTGTAATAAAAAAATACCTCCACATTTCAGGTGGATTCTTACAATTTTACCACCTTTAAAAAAAAAGAAATCTTGTTATAGGTGCAGTTACACATCTTTGGACCTTTGCAAGTAAATTAATTGCTGAGTAAATTTTGGCTGGGAAATTGTATATCTGCATATGGACTGGACCCAAGGTGGCTGGGAAGGCTTAAGCTGCTATATCACATGCCATGGCTGCAGCACCCCCCAGTCAACCACTTCACAGTCACACCAGGCTCTGTGACTTGAATTAACTCCTTGATAGCACAGTTTTAAGAGGCCTGACATGTATGATTTTAAGATCACTGATATTTTCTTCTCCTTATTCATTTCCACTTAATTTAATGCAAGATGGATTTGTTTAATTCCTTTTCTGCAGAAAATGGGTAGAAAATGTCTAGAAAGTGTCAGTTCCAACCCTGCACTGCACTGGAGTCAGAGGTAGTGGACAGAAAAAACTAGCTAATATGGGACACAATGCTTTCCCCACAGATGCCAGTTTTTCTGGCCAAGCTGGCACCTACTGGAGACATGATTTCTTTACCATTTCATTACCATGGCACTAGGAAGTGCCACCTTCTATTAAGCAATTCATTTTACTTCACCTGAATTGAAATATCAGTTTTCTAGGAAACTCTGGGTTTTTAGGGGCCTCAAAAGATTTAATTTTATCAAGCAAAAAGAAGAGAAACCCAAGTTAAATGTTTTCAATGCTAATTTGGAATTAAAAGGTAGAAGTTATCTCCTACGCAGTCATGGCTGTGCCCTAATAGTATTCCCTGCTCTTT
>NW_010291931.1:35701-51512 GCF_000700745.2 Antrostomus carolinensis
TGGGAATGATGCAGTGGAGAAGTTAGTGAAAGAAAAGATTAGGAATACATACAAATTGATAGCCTCCTTAGTTAAACTTTATATTAACTAATTTTATTTAAAAGTTGCCTTTTCATTTGTTTTTTCACATCATTTATTTTAGCATTTTAGCAAACTACATTTTAATGCAAATTAGGTGAAAAATGCTTTCTGTTTAACATTAAATCCCTTGACTCTGCCCATCGTCATCATGACTTTAACCTGTTAAAAAGTGCTCTGCACACTACATTATTGCTTAATTATCCCACATCGCATTTTCATTGACAATCAAAAACTCAAAACTGCTGACATTAACTTACTAATAAACACAAAACCTCACAAAATGCCATTTGTGAGTGGAACAAAATTCAGATCATCTGGGCAGTATTTGTTGGATATTGTGGTCATATTTTAGTACTTGAAAAACACCAAATCATTTTTAAAATTTAGGAATATCTTGTTCTTACACTTTCCAGGAAAAAACTACATAGGATATCTTCAAATACGGGACCCAAAAGTACCTGAGGGTTCAGCTGAAGCCACTGAGTTACTGTCAGTAATAGAATACCTAGAAATCAAGACTCTAAAAAAACCACACTTACCCTCTAAAACACAGAGCACTGCTAATTTTTAAGGGTTAGAGGACAGAACTGTAATATAAAAATCTTTATTTCCTTAAAAAACATATGTATATTTATAGAGGTTTTTGACACGAACAAAATATAAATATTCAAAGTGTCTCAATTTATTAGGTAGTGTTTAAACATCTGTGTTGTACCCTTAATAAATATCCATTTATTATATGATCAAGCATAAGTCTTAGCTATGAACTCACTTACCTAAAAGTAAATTTGTTTGCTCATGATTTATAAATTTTGACAGTCATAAAAAAGCAGATAATTAAAAAATACAGGTCCAAAGGATGCAATATATTTCATATATGGGTAATAAAGATTTTGTCATTCAAGTGTCTGTTTATTAATTACTGGCCTGAAAATATGGAACACAATAGTCATACAAAGCATAAAAAGTCCCTCTCAGATAAATTTTGATAGTTGCTGTATCCTCCTGTTTGCTACTTTTATAACTTAATATTAAAAATAACAAAAATAAGTTGGAATTTTACCCTGATTAAATGTGTTAATAAAGTAGCTATCATAAAAAAAGAACATCCATGATTCCTCCCTCCTTAAAATTAAAACTAATAATAATTTGTTTCATGGGTAAATCTGTTGAATCTGTGGCAGTCTAATAGAGTTGCTGCAGAATGACCACAAGATTAACTCACATGCTATACTCCAGTTAAATGTTAGAAACATTGTTTAGAGATCAGAAATTAGCGCATACTGTGAACATAGTTGTACAGTCCATAAGAATTAATTCTTTCTTTTTTTTTTTTTTTCTTTTTCCTTTTAACTGAGCAGTTGCAAATGCTGCTAATACAATCACAGTAACACAGGAATTTTGAAATGATAGATTTTGTCATTGAGGTACTTTTGCTATTTGCACCTAATTAATTAGTAATAGATGTGGAAGCAACATTATGACCTAGTTATAAATCTCTAGGTATATGTATATTTATAGAATTCCTCTTTGGACTAGATCATTAGACAGTGCGTAATAAATGAACTTTAAACGATTTAGTGGTGTTGGTTTCTTGTCAACTTTCACGAACGTTTCTTCTGAGCAGAAACATTTATAACATGAGCATCAAAAGTTAAGTACAAGTATCCTATAACATGTCCTGGTTTTAAATTTTACGCAACTTAATAACATTTTGAACTTGCAGCTCAATATACTATCTAGTGAACTTTTAACTATGATGAGACTACTATTGATCCACACAACATCTAAAGCTGTTCTGAGCTTTAAAAAAAACCTTTTATTGTATTTATTTTTCCTTTTTTAATACATATTAAATCCTTTCATGTTGTCTGATGCGCTAAACTCACCTAACTATAATACCAGTCTTAGGATGGATAATGCTTTTCAGCTATACTAACTGTCTAAATTTATAAGCACAGCTGGTGTTTCTCCCTTACTGCTTTATGGTGCTTTCTTGTGGATTTTTCTCTGATAATATCTCATCCCTACATATCAGAAACAAACTTGAACATTAATCACAGGAATACAGAAAAAGGTTCCTCTGTGTTAGAAGCCTATGTTTTTTTACAAAGGTAAATTTTTTCAGCTGAATTTTATATGTACATACATATCTATACAATATTCTCTTGTGAACACCTGCAAACAGTTGAGTTTAATTAAATTGCAGCTGCTGCTGACTGAGAACAGAGATTTACCAACAAATATGTTAACTTTACACTGTCTTTCACTGTGCATTTTTTAACTCCCAATTATCTGTTAACATTTTGTTTTAATGGTAGAAACATTTTTAAATAGTAGCTGTGTAATTAAGGACTAAAAAATAAAAGTGCCGTCTAAAGTGATGGGCATGCATGCAAGCACAAAGCAAGCTCCCTAGACGAAGACGTTAGAGAGTAATGTATATGCAAATAATATCAGTTTACTGAGCACCTTGAAAGCCAAATTGCTCATCAGTAGACATTTGGGAAAATGAAGAATATTCATAGATAAAATAATGCAAGTCCCTGAGTTATATGCTATCTTGCAATAGAATAAACTAGCAATTAGGCCATTTCCTAATAAGAGGAAGGAAAAAAAAAAACCAAACAAAAAACAAACCAAAAAATCCACCCCAAACTAAGAATAGAAATAGACAATACTCATGCTAGAGACAAAATGTAGCAGAAATTTATTCACATTTATATTGTGCAAACAACAAGTTAAAGCCATCTTGTCTGTATCAATAGTCAAGGACCATCAGCAGCCAAGGAAATTTAAAGGTGTTTCCAGCCGTTTGTGATATACAGTTACTTATCTGGGAAACCTTATTGCTGATAAACTAAGCAAAAGAAAATTTCCCATCAGATGTTCCATTTAATTAGCAGTACTCAAAAGCTATTTTATACCTTATATTTCCAAATAATCTCATTTTGAAATCACCACATTGTTGCACTTGGTGGGAAATGATACCTTAAACAGCTCAGACCCTTTTATTAATCAATTTTGATCAATTATGATTCATCAGACATTTAGTGGCAACATACACAATGGAGCTACAGAATGCTTAAAACAAACAGATGCTGCTAATACGTGAACTCAACAGAATATGAACTTAGAAGCTACATAGTAACTGAGAAGTTCTGCAATTTATAATCTCAAAAATTAGTTTTGAATTTTTAATATTGGAAACTCTGTTTAAGTTTCTGTTACCTTTCAATAGCTATAGATGTATAACAAGTTGACATATGTAAAAATATTACTACCTTAGGAGATTCTTCTCCATAGTCAGTGCCATTCTGCAGGTTGAGGCTACTGCATGCTGGAGGAGTGTACAGCTCCAGGCATGAGCTGCAGGATGAACAGTGCACTTCTGAAAATATGAAGGAACTGTAAAAAACCTACAAAAGCAGAAAATTTGTATCTAGGAACCTTGAATAAAGCAAACAAAAGTATCTATAGGACTTGTACATTTCCAGGGTTAAATGGGAACTAGTTCTGACTTCCTAGTGCCTTTCTCTTTATTCTGGATGCCTATGCTAGACTTAAATCCCCATTTTAATGCATCTACATCTCTTTTTGGAGGTGGTCTTAGCCATACTTGTTACTTTATAATTTGAACACTCACTTCTTTTCATATCATAGATTTAGAATTAGCTAAAACATTAATATTATAATTAATTTCATAGAGATATTTTTAAATACCCAGAAATGTAAACATTTAGATATACAGCTACATTTCTATTATTTTGCGTTCTTATTTATCTAACTGTTTAAGCACCCAACTGCACAGACTTTCTTTGACGCAGTGCAGCCAACTGCTTAAAGTACCACTGAAGCCAGCAGAAGCTCTGCACATGCCTAGATACTTTGTGGAATGGGTTTCAGATTATATACTTCCTTTAGTACTTTGAAAAATTAGGGACTCAAAATAATTATTACTTTAGTGTTCAGAGTAGCAGTGCTTATTATGCTCAGGGGGGTGAGACCTCACTGCTCCTACAAGCAGTTTGTCCTTTGAGGCTTGCTCTTGCACTTGTCAGTGATTTAGCTTTCTAGTGCTGTGTGTTGGAGCACATTCTGCGGTGCTTATTAGAATCCCCTTTCCCCTTATCTCAGGGGCGAACTCTCAAACGAAAGATTTTTTTTTTTTTTTTTTTTTTAGCCTAAATACTCCAAACCAGGACTCTCCACTTTGCTTAAGCTTGATTTGAACAGCAAAAAAGAATTAAATTGGTTTCTACATAATGAGGCCATTCTTTGGCAGATTTAGCCATCATACTGAGGTATTTATGTATGTTAATCCAACACACTTTTTAGATGAAGTAATCTTTTATTTGCAAATTGTATTAACCAAATACTTTAATAAGGGTAGAGCATGAAATAACATTAGAAAATAAACTGTCTGGTCATTCTCAGCTTTTGACACCTGGTTTTACCCTTTCCTTCTTTGATCTATTATAATTTACCTAATAAGCCAAGCTCACAGAGTTGGTTGGTTTTTTTTTTTTTTTCAGAAACAGTAGACATTTCAAGTTTTACATATTTTACATCTAGCTTTTCCTAGCTAGGGAGCTCATTAGCAGTTACTTCTTGTGGTGAATAAAATGCCACCTGAGAGTAAAAGAACTCCCTAATTCACCAGTTCACATTCTTTTAAGAGGTCGCTTAACCTTTAAGTCAACTGCAGCATATTAAAATTAAGCTGTTTTCAGCAGATAACAGATTATTTGGTTGTATTGGAATTTCCAGGTTATGAGGTTGCATTGGAATGTAACTGTTTAAAATATTACCATGCATGAAATTCCAGTAGTAAAAAGTCTGTACAAATGCTTCAGAACATAAGAGTTAAATTTGGTTTGAATGAGATGCAATCTTTGAAGGAAATACCTCATCATTGTTTTGACTACTGTAATGCAAATAATCAGCATAATATCTGGAATTAATAATAGTATCCCAAACAACAAAAGCAAAGAGCAGGAATTGCTTTTGTTTTTAAATTCACAAGTGTAATTTGTGGAAGGTGGCAGACTGACAAGCCTGGGAATATAACAGCAGAACAGCTAATGGAACCGCGAGTTTCCTAAATCACTGAATATATCTTTGTGAAAAAATCCCTTGGCAGGGCAAAAATCCCAAGGTCTGAAGTGTCCCTGCAAGTTAAAAATGATTGATAATATTGGTTTTGAGTTGTTCACAGAAATGTTCGGCAAACTTTTGCTTTTAATGTGCAAATTCCTGTTTATGAAAAAAATAGTGTACTAGGTACTGGAATTAATTTGCTTGCTGGGAAGCTTTGCATGATAGAAAAAGCTTCTTCTCTTTCCTTGTCTGGTCTCCTGACATCCAAATTCAAGAGAAATCTTTTCCATTTTATTTCTTAAAAATAGGGTCACTACAGTTTAGCTGAGCTTTTACTCTTGTTAAGTATTTTGTCTCATCCTTGTGATAATGAAGAGAGACCTAGTATCCTGATATATTTGAAAATTACTTGACTGCATTGGTTTTCTTGAGTTGTTTTTTATAAATTATATGACTCATGGTTACTTCGATGGTTTAGAAAATGAAGCTGTATTCTTAAAATTTTTATCTTGCAAGTAAAGTAGAACAATAGTGCTATAAAAGAGAAATCACTAACTCTGATGTGAACACACAAAGAGATGCAAACAATCAGATACAAATTTGTCTTTTGATTTCACAGTTTTTCTAAGGGTAAATATTACATTTTAAACTAGTGCACTTCAAAACAGTTTTATCATGTCGGTTTCTACAATGGCCTCCAAACCTATGTTTAGGTTTGCAATTTAATCACATTCATGCCAACTGCAATGGTGACCTGTAATGTCAAAAACCTGTCTTCTGAGAAGCTGTACAGGTAATGTTTACAGCAGATATCACAAGATTTTCAGACAAAAGGGAATAAATATATCTATCCTTTGGGAACATCTTATTCCTAGTGGGAAAATTTGCAGTGGAATCCAGAAACAGAAGGAATTCATGAATTTTGACTGTGATGTAATTTAAAACCAAGTATGAAATAATCTGAATACTTTTTTTTCCTTTCTTTTAATACTTTAATTGCATCAGACAGTTAAAAGTGTGCTTCAGTGAAGCATTTAAATGATAGTGATTAAATATTTTGTGCTGCTTTTCTTTTTAAAAAGCTGATATAGCATAGCAATAGAATTGAATGTTTTTCCTAAGCAGAGGGAGAATGTTTTTGCTCATGCCATCTAAAAGTATATCATTTATAATTTAAATAAAACCTAATCTATTGACAACAACATTAAAAGCTTATTTAATTTCTGAGTTACTTTTTATTCATTGTACTCTCACTTAGTGAGAGAGATTTGATCTCAGATTTTTAAGTAGAATAACACTCATAATTTTAGTGTCATGGCTCCCTTCAGACCAAAAACAACTTTGTGATATTAAAAAAAATACATTAAAGAAATATTATTTATTACAACTATTAATATTTTTAGAAGTCTATACAAATATATTGTAAAAAGAATTTTTTTTTTTTCCACTAAAACATTCTTAGGATTTAGATACAGCTTTACATCATCCATGTACTTGAAAACTGAGCAAAGTGGTGGTCTTGGTGTTATTTCAGGTGAGGTAACTAAATTTATTGAAGTTACTGAAGAATGATAGCATAGATATAAATAAAAACTTTGCTCACTAGTGAATAGCTATATTTAGGAGAAACTACCAGAGATTTTGAGATTATTTCTCTGTAAAGAGACCTATTTTTTGTTCAGTCTAGGGAAGAACAGTTCTGGTGGCTTGCTGAGAACTGATATAGGATGTGGAAGAGAGGGAAATTGTGGTCCTCCTGGATACAAATCTGTCTACCTCATAATCTGATGATATTTCAAAGCAACTGAAGAACTAGCCTTAGCCATATGTTTCCTTAAGCATACTGCTTCACAATGAACTTAGGAAAAGAAAACAACTAATGCAGAAATTATTCCCTGGAAAAAGTACTTATACCAAGACTAACTGCAGTCTCAGAGGAAAGACAAGAGAGAAGGTTACTTCATAGATGTAAAAACAGAGTGAGGAAGGGGGAAAATTTGGGTTTCTCCATGAAGTTACTCCTTACTGAGCAGAGAAAGTGCAGTTAAGGTCACTCAGACAAAATGGGCTGTGCCTAAATTAGCATTTACTTTTGGAGTCCCAAAAATTTTTTTCCGGCTATTTCAACTTGCCATGCTTGGTTCACATCTCAGAGCGGGCTTAGAGCACAGAAATTGTACCCAGTTTAGATGAGACAGAATGAGAAGATGTGCTCTGAGAGCTCAGCTAATACACTTTAACTGTTAATGGATAATCAGTCTAAAGAGCAGATCAGAGAAAATGTGAGCCCAAAGTAAAACTCCTGAAAAAACACCTACTGTGGATTTGGTTGTGACTCAGTGTGATGTGACACTTACTATTCATTACTACAATAACAGACAAAATGCTATTTCAGCTTGTAATGCTGCCTTCTGCATGCATAAAGTCTCCTTCCTACAACTTCTCATCCACTTTCCAACACTGACAACAAAACACACAAGGCAAGTGTACCACCACATAAGCTCTGCTCATTGCTTTGTGTGAAAAAGAAATGTCAAATGTGATGTTTTATCAATGTCCAAGTCAAAATTATCTTTGCTGTATTTAGGTTCTGCATTGATCTCAGCCAGCAAACTCTTTGCAGATTTTAAGTGCATAGAATACAGGTGCACAGAATTATGTTGGCTTGCCACTAGTTGAGATTTAACTGAATAAGATATGGAGGAGGGGACAAGGTTTTAAAATTATAAACTCATTTACAGTTTTAAAAGGGAGAGAAGACACCTATTTGATTATATTTTTTAAAAAAATTGTATTTTCTCTGTATTTAGTTTTAAGAGTATCTGTCTAAAATCAGTTATCTCAAAAATACTTGGAATTCTGACCCCTCCTCAGATGACTCGAACATTCAACTTCATTTTCAGTGTTTTCATGGCATTGAAGAGTATTTTGTACTAACTGCTACAGGTGAAAGTGATAATACCTATTTTAACCTACCAAGGATCTCTGAGAAAGTAAGCTATCTGTACATTTGAAGTTTATTTCTCTGTGCACACCATTTTTGTCTGTAGGTTGTCAATGACTGTACTTTTCACCCATGTCAATAGCAGCCTCCTAGACCTCACCTAGCACTTGGTTCAAGAGCATGCAGTGAGAGGTTCACCATGTTGTCCTGGGAAACTGAGGAAGCTAGTAACTGGTCCTGGCAGGTAATTTTATGTACAGTAGTCCACAGACCCTTGAGGACAGAAGCCTTTTAATTGGGCAAAGGTCTAGCACACTTTACTTTTGTTTTAGGGCATCTCAATTACCTTCACTAACCTGAAAATAATCTGTTCTATGACCAAACCTGAAAAATAACATGTAAGAAAAACAAAGAACAATAAACACAACCCACGAAAACATTGAGCTGGAACTACTAAATGCTCTCTCCCAAAAAGGATAACCTTCACCACAATACAAGTTAAAATTAAAGCAATATTATATACAATAAAACAAATTGAAAATTTTTTGGTTGGTGCATGAATTTAAGGTCTTTATTTCAATAAGACAGACAAAGATCTAAATCCAATGCCATTTTTAATTCATGTGGCAAATGCAAACTCTACGGAAAAGGTACAGGGAGAAACACAGTAATATCTTTTTATTATTTCTTGTTTAAATGTTGAAAGATTAAAGGATTTCAACCAACACTGGGCAGATTTCTTAGCTTTCCTGACTCTTTGTGCTATCAAAAACTAATTCCATATTATCCTTACAATGTCCAAACATGTTCCTACTCATGATTGCAGAGAGTAACAAACCCTACACTAACACTGAATTATTAGGCAGGTTTATAAGCAGGTCAACTCAATATACGCCATGACAAATAAACTGTCTTTCTGTGGAGAAATGTTATGTGGGGAATAGGAAAGAACCAGTTATAGTGAAGCTAAACACACATATTTATGAGGCTGTACCAGTAGTTATGAGTCCCTTTACTCATGCGGGAAAGGTCACATAAACTGTTTCAGAGAAGAGACTTCAGAGAGGCTCTCCTTGACTTTACCAAATTAAGCAGTCTGGTATTGAACACCAGGAAATATTTTTTCTCTGAAAACATATCCGGTGTTGCGTTTCTCCCCATGAAAGGCACAAGGTTTTTTTCAGGTGCATAAGATCCATGTTTTTGTTATACTGCTCTGAAAAAAACATGGAGGTAAGATGTCAGTGGTATTTTCTGCTGCTGTGGATATTTCATCAGAGATATAATAGAGGTGGATCAAGAGAGCTGATGTTTGTATGCTGTAGAAAAGTACATATAGAGAGAAGGCAGGAATTTACTGTCTGCCTTAGTCTGCCCAACTGAAAGGCATGGGAGGTTGGTAAAGTACCGTAGCTGTTCATAATGAAACATAAGAAAAACCTTTTCCGTTTTGGAACTGAGTATCTCAATTCAGCCATAGTTTTGCACACCAGTTTATATTTCACTAGCTAGAACCATAAACATAGTACTATATATTGTTAAAATGTATTACTAACAATAGTTAGATTGCCTACATATATCTTCATAACCTTGGAAAAAAATCTTTACTTCTAAAAAACCTTAATTGATTTTTCACTTTTCTGTAGACAAATGTTTCACCACAGGCTCAATACATCTCCTATTACAAGTCACTATGTATACATCATATATTTTTGTTACTCTCCTTCAGTTCAAAATATAGTAATTACTACTGACACATTAAAAAGGATTCATTGCAAAAAGCTCATTTTACTGCAATTAACACACATGTACAGTTATGTGGATCTAGGACAATTGCTGAACACCATATCACTTCCACTTGTATGAAATCTAATCTGACCAGACTGCAGCTATAAACCTTGTAGAAGACTCATGTTTTTTCTCAATAGAAAAGACCATCAGATATGAAATACTGAATCTTGCTGCAAGGCTTAGCTGGAATTGCAGGTATGTCTAGGAATGCAGACATCTGGAAATCTGAGGATGCTCTAAAAGGGGCTGACACCCCTTTCCTTGGCCTATGAAAAGACAGGCTGTAATAATACTTGAGCATAATACTGATAAACCTATTTACCTTGCAGGCAAGTGTATTTTCCCTTTATTATTTCTGCAAATTTCCAGTTACTTGCTTTTAAAATAGAGCTTCTTTTCTCATTTATTCTCCCTCACTTTTCTGCTAGAAACTCATCAAGAATCAGCTTCAGTGGGACAAACATTTCCTTAGATTTTTGAATCGTTGATTGTGCAACAGGGCCATTATACCAAATCACTGCTGTGAGATCAGATCATGATGCCATAGATATCCTCACAAATGTAAGCAGTGTGAGACTAGAGAGGGGCATGGAAGAACCAAACCCTTTAACAAGACCTATACAATTCACTATGTGCTACTTTAGGTGATGGATATGTTCTCATTCCCCATAGAGCCTTTGTGCTAAATAGGGTTACTAACACGGACACAGTAATTCTATTCACTTTATAATATACTGTCTGTAGAGGTCAGTAAATATCAATAAGGATTATTTATTTGTCCGAAGAATAAATGTATAAAATATTATTTTTAAATTTATGCTTCCCAAGAAGCATACTAAGCTTTATATTATACTCTCTTTCTATAATTTTCCCAGAGTTTGCGTCTGAGACTAAAGTCTTGGGGGAGAAATGCCTTCCCATATAGAAAAAAAAGAATACAGAATAGATATGATAAAGGAATATTAATTCCTACTTGCTTTGAAAAAAAATGAATGATCCACTCACTGATCCTCCTCCAGAAGATTTGCTGCGAAATACCTGTGAACTTGTCACCACCAGATCCAAAGCGCATGCGAGCAAATTCAAGATTGGCTGCTTTGAAAGCACTTTGGATCAGGCCATTAGTTTGTCTCCAGTATGACTACTCTCTGCATAGGCAAAGAGGGAGTGCAGGGTGGACAATATCTGACATTTATCATTCCCTGTGTTGACAGGAAATTGTCATTCAAGGATCTCTGTTTGTTGGTTTCTCTGCCACTGATTTTCTTGTGGATTTTGGGAAGAAAAACTGAACACATCTGATTTCAGTTTACATACATTTCTGTCCTTTTTTCATCACTGAAGTTTGTAAAACATTCTGTAATCCTGGATGGGAAAGTGCTATGGAAGTGTGAATTAGAATACTATGTTTTGCTCAGACGGGATTTGTGAGCTTGTGCACTTATAGTCCTAATGTCAGCAGTTCATTTCTTCCCTGTGAAGACTATGTTCTAAGAACTTTTGATATGCAGGTGTTTGACATTCAATATACATTTCTTCTTTGGTTAAAGAAGAATCTCTCTTCAGTTCCCTAGTTTAGCCTTTGCTTTTGAATCCTAGGTTAATATAATATCTCCAGTACTGTTCTGAAGATTATAACAAAGCATCTGTCCCCAGGGTAGCCTAATGAACACCTAAAAGCCTCAAATGACTTTTCTTTTTGTCTAACTTTCACTTGTCAAAAAAACCTTGAGTTTTTAATTCAAACATATAATATAATGTACAATATAAATAATTTTGAAGAATAATAAAATGTCAAAGTATATTTGATCTACTCTAATTTGAGTATTAGGTTATATTATTTCTAATGAAGTAGAAGCCACTAGAAGCCACTACAAGCACTAGTTTACAGAAAGCAGTGTTTTGATTTTCAGGGGAGCCCAGGTAACTTTTCTACTTCTTTCTACTCCTGAAAATTCCCTGTTCTATGCTGCAGACTCTCAAAAACGTTACCTGCATTTGCTCTCCCAAAAACATCACGTCTGCTGTTGTGATCTCCTAACAGATCTCTAGGACTGCTTGCGTAATGCAAAATCCTTGACAAAGGAAGAGTCTGCAGTCATTCCTCTCCAAGCTTACAGCAAAACATGTTCATTTACTTCTTTATAACTCCATTTTTTTCCAATGGTTTTGGGTTTGGTTTTTTATTTGTGTTGGGTTTTTTTGTTTTGTTATGGTTTGGGTTTTTTTTTAATGTGGAAATTAACCTATTACAAATCTAAACCTCATAAGCTAAGCTTAGCCTATTCTGCTGTGTTTTATTTCCGAGAGTTTCTACAGTGCTATACAACCAGGATATCTTTTCTTTTTTTTTTTGCTACAAAGAAGTGTGAAGTGAAAGTATGATATATGATATGGAATCCAAGATTGTGATCTCAAAATGTCAGCAAAATATCTTTATGCTGTGATATTTAGTGGGGTTGTGATAATATTGGCTATAGTAATAGTGCACTTCATTGTTCTCCTTATGACTTTAATCTTCAGAATGAGACAGCACAGTTCAAATTAGAAATTGTTAATAGTGCCGGTCCAAGCAACATCATCAATTTTTGTGATGTACAAAGTAGGCCTAATAGGCTCCCTTCTTCCTGTTTGTTTTTTTGATGTTGGGTTTTTTTTTTAATTAAAAAAAAAAAAATCTAACTGTCCATTGATTGCTTTACAGGTTATAGGGCCACATAAACATGAAATATTGTGAGTGGAGTCACTGATAGTGAATGAATCATCTTGAAGAGGTTTTTGGAAGTCAGAGGAGTAGCTGGCCATCTCAAGCCACCCATTTCCTGAAGGATCTGAGTGCCAGTATAGCTTACTGTTATTTTTCTCTGAATACTTGATGCATAAAAATTCTCATGTCAGTTTTTGTAAAAAATAAACAAATGGATAAATAGAACTGTTGGCATATGAGTAAAAGTCCCAAATATTTGGGGTTATAAATTTCTATAACAATGCTAGGTGACCCAACAATGCAATCTTGTGTGCTGAGAAATGAAATTAAACAGTGTTAAATGAAGCTAAAAATAAGCAGAATAGGAATTTTTTGGGAGGGGGGAGTACTTTGGAAGTCAAGAGTCAGCACAGCTTACAGTTGTATAGCATTTTTCTCTTAGACAAATTAATATGGAGACCAGTTCCTAAGGATCAGTTATAGCTTTCTAAGAAGTAGGATCTATGAAACAATAATTTCACTTGATGTAAAATGTAATGTTAGAGCTGATTAAGTATAAGTGTAAGAAAGTTTGCTCCAAAAATACTACCAAAAGTACCTCAGCCAGCATTACTGTCAGATGGCACTTTTTCAAATCTTCTTGGTGGTGCAGATTTCAGGCTTGTGATACAGCTATCTAGGATGCTCTTCAGTACAAGAATGAAGTTAAAACCTTTTCAAATTCTATGTTGACAAAAGGTTTAAGCTATTACTGTAATTATAGTGACCAAGGCCAAAATGCAGCTCTTAATAGGCTTTTTTTTTTCCTCTTCCTCATCTAGAAGCATTTAAGTTTGCTAACTGCAGAAACTTCTAAGTTACATTTGTCAGTTTACACTTCTGCCATAACATACAAAATCAACAACAGGTGGAAAGCATTGCTTTGCAAACTTCCTACTTGCCAGATTGTCATTAGCTAACCTCAAACATGTTTATGCTTTTCTCACACTTATATGGTTCCTGAATCAAAACATAATGGTCAATCTACCACATAATCACTAAACTCCTGATGGCGAGAAGCCCTCCTTCAGGGCTACACTAAAAGCAAACAAACAACAAACATCACACACATAAAAATCCAAGCATTCCTCTGGTTATGCTAGCTATAAGAACATCTGGCTAAGTAACCCAATAACAGTTCTAAAACATCATGCACTATTGGAAAAAAAAAAAATAGAAGAGCTCCCTGCCCTCCCCCATAATAGCTTAATGGTTAGAAGTTAGAGTAGGTAGCTTCTGTGGACCTGAGTTCATAACCCTCTGTGCTTCAGTCTGACAAAGGAATTTAAGTCCAGTTTGTCACTCTCCTGAAAGCCTGCTGTAACCATTAGGCTATAGCACAGTCCAGGGTAAATCTTGCACTCTCTCCAGCTGATACTATTCCATTTGGTATAAATAATTAAATGAAGAAGGACTTGAATCTGACTTTCCCACATGATTGCCCTAACTACCAGGCTATTGAGTCAATCTCTCCCTCCCTTCTTTTTCCCCCAGCTTAATTAATATTTAATTGTTTACACAAAGTGGAATAGTTTTAATAGGAGAGAAATTCTGAGAGACAGAATTCCCAGAAAGCCAATACTTGGGATACTTTCCTGAAAAGCAGGAGGTTTACCACCAACTCCTAGTTTCAAATCAGGGAATTAAACTTGCCTTGTGGGGTAGACAAGAGCCTCTCCTAATTTTGAAAAATTAAGCACTATCCTTAACTATTCATTATGTTTTTTGCAGGAAGTGAGTAGTATGGCTTAGGCACCAAACTGCAGAAGGTAGCCATTAGTTTGCAGGCTCATGGCTGAGCATCATGTCTATTTTTAGCACTTCCTATCACTTAACTTTCCTGGTTTGCTGTTCTGCTCTTTGCCTTCTGCATACCTTATCTTCAGGCACCTAACACAGCATGTGCTCATAAAGCATGCAGACAAAGAAGCCAGAGTGCCTGACTCTGTAAGGTGGGGTGATGCTCATGAAACATAGAAATAGAGCAGCCAAAACCATTTGTGACTTATAAATCAATCTTCAATATATTTGCACTGAAAACTCCTTTGAATTTTCATTCCTCAAATTAGGTTTGAATACTGGGGCAGAGGGCAATACCAGTGGGAGTAAAGCTGTTTTATGGGATATTTTACAATTCAGATTGATTGTTCTGTGGGACACATTAGTAGAGCTGCTACTGTCAGCTATTCAGGAGTGGATGTTTTTAAGATGTGGAAAACAAACGCCTGCAAGCTTGCAAACACTTTGTTGTTTGCCCCTTAGGCACACCTGGCAGAGAGACTGCTGCCACTGACACGAACTCTCAGGTCTGATCTCACTGCTCCCAGGATGAAACAGTTAGGTAAATCTGATGTGAGGGATCAGGAGTCAGCTTGAAGCACAAGGAAAAATTGTCTTTTTCTGAGAAATATCACTATAAAGTAAGACCAGAAAAAGTAACCACACAGGGATTGGACGATATTTTTTACAGCAGGGACCAGTGAGCTGCCTTCCCTCTCCCACCACTTTCATCCTTTCTTTTTCTCTTTGACAAGGTCTGTAAATATGTCAACTAATCTCAAAAAGCAGTACACAGAACACTCATTCAAAAAGGTCAAAAGGTCCACACAACTCTTTTGACTTAATATTATTCACATGCTTCATTTTCTTCAAGCTATTTCTTAAATCCTCCTTTGAATGTTCTCTTTTCTCATTCTTTTCCCAAACCAAAAGGTATACAATAACTCAGGTATTTAAAACACAAGAAAAAAGTGCATGATACTATTTATACAATTTGGAAAGCACACTGGCTGTGTGAAAAAGCTTATAATGCAGTAAATTCTGGGGGGGACCAGGAGAGGAAAGAAAAAAAAAAGACATATATTGTAAGACTTAATCTAACTAGTCCTTTTTTTTTTTTTTTTTTTACTTCAAGTCTGACCATCAATTAGTTCACAGGCATACATGCTCTACAGTGAATCCTAATCCAATCATTTTAGGAAGCCTTAGCTTCAGGTCCACATGTGACCTTAGTCCAGTTTCACAAGGTCTTTCTCAAATTCTCATATATTTTTGACCGTACAAAAAACAAAAATAAACATACAAAAAAACCCCAACCACACCAAAAACCCAACATAAAGGAGAATATGATTTCTGTATGAAGCATTCCT
>NW_010291931.1:51546-65152 GCF_000700745.2 Antrostomus carolinensis
CCCAATCTGCTTCTACACATAATTCCAGCAAACTGTGTCAATTGAGTGCTGTTACCTTCTTGTGAGGACTTCCTCTAAACTCATATCATTCTAGTCTTGTCTGATAAATCATTCCTCATTTCAGGTGTTTTGAGGTCATATCCTCAAAATTGGCCTCAATTTATTCTGTCATTTTACCTACAAATGCTGACCAGAACTGCCTTACATAAGTTTGTCTCTCACAGACAAGATATTCAAGAACCATTTTGAGTTACTCGGAGTCTATCGAAACTGTATTAATAATTTGCTGACAGCTCCATAATTTCCAAGAATCTCCCACCTGATAAAAACTAGCCCATTCATTCCAGTTTCAAAGAAGCTTTCTGGCAAACTAGGGAGCAGAGGGCCCAAATCTTCTTCTCTAGCAAGTGCCCAAGGTCTCAACGTATTTTGTTTTTGCTGTCTAAAAACTCATTCTTAAGAAGAGAATTAGGTCTCCAGTGAAGCAGAAGGATGCATCACTTGACATGTCTATTGACCCAAAAACTGAAGGAAGGTGCCTGCATCTCTTGCAGATTTGCCAGATTTAGCTGTAGGTTTTCCATGCAAGCCTCCTTCACCTCACCTACTTTGTTTTCCTTACAAAACAAAGAGCTTTACGAAAAATACATCAAAATCTATAAGCCATACTTCCTGTATCTCTTGTCTTAAATACTACCTTATATTTGTCTCTCTTTTTTGGTGGTAGAGGGCAGAACCCAGAGACATTCCTACACTTTCCCTGGATACCCCTGTGCTCTGACACAACACTGCAGGGCCACTGGTGGTACGTCCAAAATACAGCCAGTCAGAAAGAGCTTTCCTATCCCTTTTCAGGCTCCATCTCTCCACAGGAATGTTTGATTGGGACCTCAACTCCTTGGTTTAATTGCTGACCTAATCTTTGGTGAGAATACAAGACCTACCTTGCCCTTCTAAACAGTACTAGTTTGCTGGACAATACTTTCTACATTTACCTCATTGCTATGAACTCTGTCAACCATCACAGGTAAGGCTAAATATTCCTATGCAGCCTATCATGCATTGCATATTCCTACATAGCCATAGGCTAATTATTCCTACCTAGAGTATCATACCTTTCCTGATAGGTTGCATACATACAGTGATTATTGTATACAATTACAGAAACTTTGTATGGAAGTATTCATTAAATCTAAGAAATATATTCAAATTTAGAATAATAAAAGCATATAATAATATGATTCCTGAATCAAAATAAATATGAAATTTTAAGGGGACAAAAGAGGAATAATGGTGAGTTAGTAACAGAAAAAAGTCAATGTCAGTAACTCTGGCAATCCCCTATCAGCATTGATGAAACAAGAAGTAATTCATTGCACAGTGGTTCTTCACTCTCACGCTTTCCTGTAGCTTCCTCTTCTCACCTCAGTCCTCACATCAATCTCTTGCCTTTCAGCAATCTACACACACATACATGCTATACATTCCTTCAGGGCAGTGCACAATTCCCTTACCCGTTTTGACAAGAAATGCACATTGAGTCACACGCCAGAGGCCATGGTTACACAAAAGTCACAGGTCAATAACGATCACTTACATTTTCTATGAGCTTTTTCATCCTCCTTTTCCCCTCCGGGAGCCAGAGTCTCAGAAAGGAAAGAAAGAAATGTCAAGGGCTCCTTTGTCAAATGCTTAAAAAACAAAAAATCCCCCAAATCCACCATTGGATGCCCCCCTCAACCTCTTGCTACCTTGCCTTAAGGAAAGTGGCCTTTTTCTTTTGGCCTCCTTCACCTCAAAGGAGTTCTTCATCCCTTCAAAAAGTTGGTCACTGACTTATCTCTCTCCCTTGATGATGCACAAGAAAGCAGAAGAGATTAGTTAGTATTCGTTTAAAACTCTCTTACAAGAAGCCAATAAAGTGATCTACATTGTATCACAGTTCAACATATCTGACATCTGTTCTGTAATAAAATTCACTCCATACATATGCTTCTTTAAGCTCATACATATGCTCACCACAAGCATCCCCCAGCTGCTCCTCTGAGACATTTTGATAACTATAGTATTAAGTTAGATGTATTTAAGTACTTATTCTATCTTTTCTTTAGCCTAGTAACTACTTTGAGCAACTACACTTGATAAAGATAGTACCATAAACTACACTAGTGTTACTTAAATATCTCAAGAATTTGCTCGTTTTCTCTAGGAGTCAATCTCATGCATGCTTTCATTGTTCCATGTGACACTTGGTTTCCACAGACCTGGAAGAAATCATGTTTCATTCACACAAATGCTTGTGATAAATGGAATTATTGCTTAAAACTATGAGCAAGTGATACACAAAATCTTTAATAGAATAAAACAACACTAAGAACTACAGTGAGTCAAAAATAATAGTTTTACTGAACTTTTCACTGTAAGGGCTGTACTTGCTGAATACCAGATACCAGTAATGCAAATCATCAGAAAATGCAGGCAGCACAGTAGCCATCCTAATGTTCGTTCTGTGAACAGTCCTTGTTGGGGATTTAAAAACAAAACAAAACCACCTACCAAACAAAAAAATACCAACCCTATTGTATGGCAGTTTTATATAATTTTGGTAGGCATGCCAGGTGCCCAACATCAGAAATAACAGTGAAGCACCTAATTATCACACGTATGAATATTTGGTGAATAAAGATAGCTAGGACCAGCACAGACTGCTTATTTCCCCCCACATAAAACTCTCAATATGAAATAAAACAACTAAAAGTTCACTTGAATACTTCACAATGTACCGTAACATAAAACATTCAACATGCCTGCTACATGAAAGGATTTTCTGAGAGTTCTACAGTGATGTCTCAGATCAGACTTTCTATCTCCATGAGAATAGGAATATGTGGTACGGTCATGCCATACCTGTTAGCATGCTTCTCATTATTAGTTCTTAAATTTTTAAGGCAATTCACAAGAATTTGATTTTTCTAGTAATGAAATTAAGACATATTTGATACCAAACAATTGTCTGAGCCTGGGAGAACGGTCTTTTCCTGTTGGAGATCTGAAAAAGGTGAAGACAAAGAAATCTATGATACTTCCCAATAGCTCCTGACAGGTTCAGTAGTGCTAGCAGGCAATAGCAGCCTGAGGAGACACCACTGGGAAGCCTGCTGAAGCATTCATCCAGAAAAATATAATTTCTTCCAGGAAAAAAAAGTATCCTTTTATTTTGAACATGTCTTTTGTTGTTGTTCCAGCCTGTGATCTGATAATGCAACTAAATCAATGGACAATATACCAGATTTTTTATAAAGAATTATTCAAAATGAAAGAGGACATTAAACATTGTTATCCAGCAAACCTGTATGCCATCAAAACAGTCAGAAATAAACAAGTTCCAGCAAGTCAGAACATGTATCTTGAGCACACTGGATATTTGTTTCATACTGACACAGGTGGAAATTAGTAAGAGGGAAAGATTATTTTAATTAAAACAGTCATAATTACTCTTTGGAATGCTGCCTTGACTTAGTGGTCTTATGATAGCTTACCAAATACAATACCATCCCCTAAATACTGAAAACTCTTGTTATCTCATGTCTATTAACTCCACTGTAAATTTTATCAGATAACTGAAGTCTTGATTATCCAGAAGACAGATTGTCATCAATTTCACCAAGACCTGAGCAAAGGAAAAAAAAAAAAAAAAAATGCAATGTGTTTTAGGAAAGCTCAGCGTTTTCTCTTGATTAGAAGCAAGTGGCTCTCTCTGTTAAGACTAGGTTAAATGGGGAGGCACACCCGACTCCATCATATCCAGCTCTACAAATTACTACCTTGGATTTTACACACAGACACAGAATAAGATGAGAACATGAGTGTGTCCAAAAAAGGTACAGGTTCAAAAAGTTATGTAAAGTATTAATGCAGTTTACTTTCACTAGCCTTGTGAATTGATTAAACAAGATTTTAATACTCATCCATTTGAGGTGCTTATTTCCTTATTTTGAAGAAAAAGAAAGAAAAAAAGAAAACCAGAAAAAAAAAGGTCTTGAGACAGTGAAGATATTTTCTTCAAGGATGCAGAAACAGGCAGTTAAAGGCTACGCTATGGTTTCCAGAACCTAGGTAACTGTGCCTATTTCTACTAAGTACACTCCCTGTTATACTACCATAAATCCAGTGTAACTCAGTCGATTGCAGTTGTAAGCTAATGTAAATGAGGTCAGATGGGTGATCAATAGGTGTCTAAACAATCCTTTACTTGAAAAATAATGAAATAATTTCATAAATTGTTCACATTCAATTCTGGATCAATTGAACAAAGCCACTTAGTGTTGTTTATGTATTTTTTTGATCAAGGAAAACTAAAATAAGGTAACCCATTTGGAGGCTGCTATTCCTAAAGACCTTACAATAATAATTTTGTAAGCATCGTCACTATTAACCTCTATATAATCTCTAAAGTAGGTCTTCACACAAATTCAATTTTAGTTTATTGTACCATAACAGTTACACCTTGTTATAAGGACTTTTACAAGGAAAATAATTTATTTTCAAGGCCTCCCATCATTGAACCGTGAGTCACACTACCTTACAAAGCTTGTGATTAGTTGGTTTCAAGAGATGTGTGAAAAGTGGTCAGAAGGAGTTGCGAGCAATACATCCTATTAAGGAAATTTTATTTTTATCATTTAAGGATTACCACTGATGTACTAGAATATTGAATGTCATTGTTAAATTTACATAAAGATATAAATGGTAGTTGCTAAGTCTTTAATTCATATAGCATAAATTTTAATGGAAATGTTTAAGCATGTTTAAATGTATACTTTTACCAGGATATAGATATAGAACTGAATGAATTACGTAAAATTAATCAATCCAATTGCTCCCCAAGAGGTTTACCTGAGAATTTGCCTTTACTTGCCACTCTTAGCATTGTCTTCAAGGGCTTTTTATTTAAGACTGATCAGAATAGACAAAAATATTTTTAAGAACCCAAAGGGTTTTAAATCAGAAATATGTCAAACACTTGCAATCCCTTGTTCCTATCATTTTATACTTCATAATGGATCCCTTTTGAGAAGGGTTTATGTGTCCCGACACATTTGGAAATGTTCCTTGACAGAACAAATTCTTTGAGGACATAAATCAAAACTACAGCTGCTCCCCTAAAAGCTGTCAGTGATAATAGCATCAGAAATTGGATTAAATAAGTCCTGTTGAGAGACAGTATGTCCATTTCTACATTCAAAACACATACAAATTAACAGAGAAACCTTTACTCCAAGAGTGGTGAGCAGACAACGAGGAGGTATAATAATGCTTTTCAGCATACCAGAGCCAAGCTCAGGAGCATTCCTAGAGCAGAACTCCTCTTGCTTTGTATAAACCTGAGCGTGCTTCTTTGAATAATGTAAGCATAAAACACTAACATATTCTAGAGTGGTATGAATAAAACCTGAATGTTATTTCATCTAAGAATGGATAGGACAAACATATTCATTTGTTCCAAAAACAGTAATCTGTGGTATAGCAACAAAGGAGAAAGAATTTTACACAGAAGTGAAACATGTAACTTGGGCTTTCTAGGTGACAGTTTGTTTCGGCTCCCTCCCGCTGTACTGTTTTTCGCTTTTCAGAAAAGAGTTGAAAGATTGTAGCAGTGATTTATACTTACTTACTTTGAAGGGGAAAAATGTTGAAGCCTAAACAGCCAATGTTAGGCTAGAGCTAAATTTATTCTCTTTAGTTTCATAGTAGAGGTCACTGCTACATTAGTTTCAGTGTGAATCAATTTTTCAGCTATTTCTCAGAACTGTTGTCAACTACTACAGCACCACTATCATGGCTAACACACACTTGGCCATTATCCATCAGTTTTATTTTTCTTTTTACCTTGTGTGATCCTACTTACACAAGCAGCAAAGATTTGGGGGAAAAATTCTGCTCTGATTTATATCATTGTGAGACATGGTAAGAATCTTATTTATATGACATATTACCACATTCCCTTATATTTCTATTTACTTTGTCAGAGTATTATAGATATAATGGATAATAAAATAGATTATTATCATAAGCATTTGAATATCAAAATCTAAACATCAACCACAGCTAAGGAACACAGGTCCTGTGATTTCTATGCTGGGTTGTGCCCATGACAAATAGGTTTGTAGGATGTGCTTGTCTTTCTGGTCACACAGCTACCTAGAAAGATTGGATGTGCTGCACATGGACCATGCAGTTGATTTGCATTGCACTTCAGATATAGCTTTAAATTTTTTCCGTGCCCTTACAATGACTGGCCTCAGCATGGGACATCGCTGTTATTACTGACCTCCATTGTGAAACAGCTGTGTGAATGGCACTGCTGAGCCCTTTAGTCTATTGCTCTTCCCCCCAGTTAGCAATGGGTAGCAAAATGCCAATACCCACATCACACACCACAGTGGCTGCTCCAGCCTCTTCTCCCATCCTCTCCTCCCTCAGCAAATAGCTGTTTACTTCTGGGAAGTATTCATGCCTAAGGCTTATTGCCTCTGCACTAGTATTTCTGCTTGTGTTAAGAAACCTGCTCTGCTCTTCTAAAATAAAAAACAAGCATCAAACATAGATTTGCAAAAAATATCCATGATCTGTAAAATATTTATAAGTTTTAGGATATTAAAAAAAAAAGAACTTTTACAGATAAAATATACTTTACACTTTTATTTGTTTAGTATTTATCAGAATATGTGAAGTCAGGAGGATGAAACAGATTGTTATCCTTAGCTATGATGCATGCTTTAGGCTTAGAATCAGCAAGTTGACAAAATAGTTATTCCTGAATGCACAAACTATCCAAATTCTACCTTTTATCTTCAGGGTCACAAACCAAATACTCATTTGTTACCCAAATAGAGATTATTCTGACTGAAACAAACAGGATTAGTTGTTTATCAATTCAAAAGTAATTTTTTTTTTATTTACCAATATATTACATTGCTGAGCAAAGAATTATCTTTCCATTGTTTATATGCCTCACTATTTAAGAGGATTATTATTGCAGAATAATCATCTTGCTTTAATTACTAAGAGAACTACATCATTTTATTAATGATAGGATTTATGCCAAGTTAGAAACAGAATGTAAAACACAGAATCAGTCACTAGCTGACAGCAGTGTTTGTTAACATTTTTACAAAATATTTAGTGTATGGGGGGAAACAAAAACCCCAAACCCACAAAACTATATATAGATATATATATTAATAACTAAAGCAGTCTCAACAAACAATACAAGCACATATTCTTGTACTGTACATACCTGAGGCACAAAATGCATACACATCTTTTCTTGATCCCTAAGAAGCCAAAGTGACAAAATATTTCACTGCATTAGTGGGAGAGGTAGTGGTGCTGCAAACTGCATTACCAAAAGCAGAAGGCAGGAGCACAGCCAGCCCACACACAGCAACTCAATCAGTCCCTGTGGACTTCAAACTCCATAAAGAGCAGACCAACTTTATCAGCCCTCAAAAACCAGCCATGATTAAGCTAATGCTGATTGCCAGCACCTGCCAAAACAGTTAAGCTAACACATTTGTTTTACTAAACCTTCAACTTAATTTTTTCAGGTGGCAGTTGTACTGTCTAGGAAGTGTGAGTTCTCATCCTGCACCTGACCCAGCTCAGGAGACCACCTTCTCCTCTGGTGCATTCCAATTGATGCAGTGTCCTGTTTGTTACATCTGTATCACCAGTTATAGGATTAACAGTGACAAAAAAAAAACAAAAAAACAAAAAAACAAAAAAAAAACCCCAAAAACTTTAAACAACGGGGATATTTTTAATACATCTATTTATTCAACTGCTAACCAAATAATTGTCTATTACTATTGATTTTAAATGAATAAATACCATAATCTATAAGCAGAAATCAATCTACTAACTCAGATGACAGCATCTTACTATATTCCTTTAAAAATATAAAAAGTAATAGGCATAAAGACTTGGAACCTTGATCAAGATGTAATTTTTCCTCATTGTTCTTTTTTGGCCCATTTGTTTTATCCAAGTCTTCCTCAATCATTAGGTGTTTGGAAGGGCACATAGAATTCAGGATTGATGTCTTTCTTTCTATCTGTTTCATAAAATATTTTAGACAAACTGCAAAAGACAGCATTTCAGTGGCTTACTAAATCCTAGCAGCTCCATTTCTGCTGGCTGACTCTGAAGAATTGATGTAACTGCACCTATCTTTAAAAAGGAAGGCGGTAAAAAAACCAGTATTCTTTAAACCCTATTTAGAGTCACCTTCTAAATGTTATCTTCTTCTGTTGTATATACACACAGGACAGATCTTTTAGGACAGAGACGAAACAGTTGACTTTTTCTTTTTTAATATTTGGTTTCAGCTCAAACTCTGTCAGCCTCAAGAAGTCCATCAAGCAAGGCTGACCTATCTCAGGTTTAAAAGACAACAACTTAAAAGAGGTTGGCACTGGCTGCAGCAGGCTTTCCTTTTTAAGCCATTTATGTCTTCCTGAAATCTCCACTTCTCTTTTAAAATTCACAACAAATTAATTAAATTAGAAACAGCAAGATCTCTCTTTACACACAAAGAACCTGTCCTTTAAAATATGAGAAATAATGGTGCTGTGCAGTCAAATCCCACAACTTCCAAAACATTGTCTTCTACCTCTTTCTCCAGAGCCAATTAAGGTGCACTTTCAGCTAAACATGAAAACCTGATTATGTTTAATATCTGAAAATTTTAAGAGAAATATTTACCTCACACTCAGAAAATTAAAAATTAAAAAATATTTTTGTTTCATAAAATTAAGTTTTTAGTTCCCTGTTACTGATTATAAATTACCAACCGAAAGTTAAAACTGAAGTTTGTTTTCTAAAAGATATTTTCCTCAACTCTTGCTTGTGCTCATTGGTTTGTTACTCTATGGTCGCTTATGATTGCTGACCGTTTACATTGATTTGTATATGTGATACACTAAGAAAGAAAAAAAGAACTGAAGCACTTTTTCTGATTTAAAAAAAGTAGTGTATTATCTTTACAAAAAGACAGAGGATTAAGAATTCTTATTCAAGGCCTCCTAAATTTGGTGTTGTAAGCTAAGGTCACCTTTGTACTCCTGATTCAGGCCTTGAAAATATCATACTCTGGGAATGTCTATTTAGTAGTAATCTAGCAATCCAAAGGTATAATGAAGAGAGTTGAACAAATAATTCACACAGAATAATTCAATCAAGCCTCTTTTCCAGTTCTGGAGTGTTAATGAACAGATTCCTAGAATTTTATTTATTTAGAAATACTCAATATATATTATTTTTAACTGTATACATCAAAAGCTCACTAAGTGTATCTGATTTAAAAAAACAAAGACACAGAGCTAAACTACAGTTAATTTATAAATTATAGTATACTGTATAAATTAATACACACCATAAATTCTGTATAATATTTTTCTGATTCTCCAATAAATCAAGAAAATAGTGAAACACCTGTCATTAAAAGCAGAATTAAAACAAAAGGCCAGGATACTGAACCTCTTATCTAGTATGTACAAATAAGGAGCTTTAGGAAAAAATATATTGTCTCCTCTTCAGACAATGATATCCTTAGTTGAGGACATCATCCTTGAAGAAACAGGAAACGGTAAGATTAACTGGTGCAAGGTTTTAATTTGGTACTCTCCTGCCACACCTCACATCATGCAAGTGACCATTTGCTTTCTTCAAAAAGTGCATTTTTGTTTTTCTTTGACTTATTTAGAATAGAATAAAACAGAATATTTCAGTTGGAAGGGATCTACAATGATCATCTAGTCCAACTATATTTAAATACTTTGTGCCAGTGTTATGAGGAGGAACAGGGAACGCAGTCATCCTCTCGAATATGAAGCAGCTAGCATTCCAGCTCTTTAAAGTAAACACATGCTTTTATTTGTTTCATTGGTATGAAGTTTTGATTAGCAGTTTTGTTGCAATGTACAGTTACTTGTGTTGTGTGATCTGTAATGATCAGTTTCTCATTTGATCGTGTAGCACCTGTTGTAAGACCAAGTTTAAAAAAAGAGAAGGTCTTGCAGCTAAATCCAGCAATATCTGCTATAGATGACAGGCATCTAATTTCTTAAATGTGGTTAAATTTATCTTAAGTTTTTTTATATTTAGATATATTCAGACAGTTGTCAAAAGCAATGCTTCACCTTGCATGAATATCTACAAGCTACCTTCAACATAGTGGAGCAAAAAGTCTTGCTCATGTTCCCAGCTGGATTTTGAACCTATACTGAGCTCTTGGCCTCCATAATTATATTGTTGTTGGTAAACAGACTAAAGCTAAGTGACTTCTACTCATCCATTGAACTGCTGCACAGACAAATACATGCAGGTTTAATATCACAGAATCACACACACAGAATCACAGAAAATATCTTGGCTTTCTTACACCAAGAGGTACAAAACTGAGCCTTATAGGATTTAAATATTGTTCTAAAATAATAATTACTGATCATCATTACGTCTTTCTCCTACAGAAAGTTTTATGGGTTGTTCAAATCTACAGAGAGGCAACACTTTATTAACATTGATAGATCTTTTCTGTATGTGTCAAACTGATATCCTGTGACAAGACATTGAGCTATGAATCAATATTTAACATTCATTGTCTGAAATTCTAGAGGTAATTCACAAATTTGCTTATGGTTAAAGGCAACCCGTCTCCTCCCTCCCCCATTCTACTTATTAAATTATATAGGATCAGTTTGGCTAGAAAAGTATGAAATGAAAATACCAGGAAATCAGGTGGCAGCAATATAAATACTTAACCATATGAAAGTAGAGAACATTTTCAAATGACTATGCTATTACCTTTACCTAGTGATAAAAAAATGGATGCTAACATTCAGCTGTTCATAATGCTGAGCTCTTTTCAATACAGACAACCAAAAGATAAGATTTCTATAGTCCTCACTAAGGCTTCAGAATCCTAACAGGATGTTCTAAATAATGTAGAAATAAAAACTACCAACCATCTGGAGTAGAAGCCATGCAGAGAAAATTTTACAGTCACATTGGATTGTATTTAAATTATTTTCTTTAGCCTTTTTATCTATGGAAATAAATATTTTTAAAAAATCCATACTGAACATTGTCCTCATTATGGCCTTATATAGTATCCTTTTCTTTTTACTCTTTTTTTCTTTTCTATGCATTTTTTTTGAATTACATACATTTTATCTGGTTTAGCACTATCAGACTCATTATCTAACAAAAAAGCTTAATTGCTAAAATTAGGTTTTAAATTTACTCTTTGGAGGTCACATTGAATTAAATTCTGAAAAACACCTCATGATATTTCACCTTAGTGGTATTAAACTTCAGAATAAATCTTTTTGCATTTTCAGCTTGAGGCTTCTGTTAGGATAGTAGTCTTATTTAAAGGTATGGGACTAACAACTGTGTAATCTGGGACACATTTCCTGTTCTGTCACAGACTTTCTGGGCAATCACTTTTATCCATTCAGGCCCAATCTGATGAAATGAGCTGTTGAACACGTCCTGCGGGATTCAATAAGCATATCATTTTACTGGCACACATAAAATATCTACTACATTTCAGGTAAGTTGTAAATATTCATTAAATATTTTAAATTGTTGCAAGATTCTTAAGATACAAAATATTATAGGAGTGATTTTAATATTTAATATGAAATATAGTTTGGATTTTTTCTTCCTCTTTCCAAATAAGAAGGCTCTTCAGAT
The DNA here is from genome assembly GCF_000700745.2 of Antrostomus carolinensis. Lineage (NCBI taxonomy): Eukaryota > Metazoa > Chordata > Aves > Caprimulgiformes > Caprimulgidae > Antrostomus > Antrostomus carolinensis. The sequence goes on from NW_010291931.1 coordinate 63,307, forward strand.
ATTCATGAAGGGATTGTAAATCCACATGACAAAACAGGTAGTTGAATTTGTGGTAAAAGTTTAAAACATTGCCATTGCTGTCTTCTCCATAATCCTGTTCTCTAATACAAGAAAAATACATAAACCTTGTTAAGCCTGCAGGGACTGTATATTCCCTCTCTTTGATAAAGAAACAAGAAGCTGAAGACTAATTTCTCATGGAATGGTTTATAAGGAAAGATTTTTTTTTTAATTTGGGGAAAATTATTTATATTTTATACAAATAATTTTTTTTTCTGAACAGTATTTTCCTCCTGGTATATATTCAACATATGTTCTCTGAAGATACACGGTTGCTTTTGTCAGTGTCATCATTGGCCTAGTAGAGCTATCTTTTCCCCAGAAAAGAGCTTCTCATTTGGTTTATCTCCTAAGATACATCATATTCTTTCCTTGGTAAAGACTGACAGTGAAACATAGGAAACTGTATGCAACAAACACACATTTCTTCTTCTTACATGTTCAGCTTTTAAAACCAAAGTAGCCAGAAATATATCTGATAACCACAAACTTTATCACATATAATTCATCTACCATCCAAGCAATTAGACTACCAATAAAGTGACACAAAAAGTAATATTAAGGAGATATATCCAAACCAGGGAGTTGCCCTAAAATAGGCCACAGTATTATGGCAAACTTTCTTGGTCCTTTAGTTTTTACTTCATGTATGTTCAGTGCTGATTTGTTCAATTCTGCATGCTTTTGAAAAATATTTCCACTGACCTAACTTTGGGTTGGGAGGTAAAGCAGTAGCTGTGGAACTAGACACCCCCAACAATATATATATAATTTCTTTTTTCTGTTAAATGAAAATGACAGGTCTCCAGGCTCCAGGCAAAGTAGTTCAAGGCTGATTTCTGCAATACAGTACTGTAACTCCTCAACAAGAGTTCCTAAGGCTCACAATATATTCATGCATCCATTGAAAGACTGGTCAAAATAAAATATTGCTTTAAGCTGTATAAAAACAAAAAGTTTTTACTGAAATTCTGTTACTGAAAAGTGCTCCATGGAAGAATACTTGAAAAATACCATGATGCTTTGCCAAATTTGCCTTAGTGCCTGCCAAACCATTGAGGTGTGGGCCACAGTGATTACACTGTGTACAGGGAAAAACTTTATAAGCATGAAATAATTGCAAATTAGTTTTCTGATATTCGGGGAACTACTCTCTGCTTTGTTGTGCTGCTTTCATGCTGGTGTAACTGCAGGGTAGTCAAAGGACCCATGTAAAAAGGAGAGTGTGAAAAACACTGTTTTCAAAGACCTTTGTGACTTGATGTCAATTGCAGTTTCATCATTGCCTGAACCTGCAGCCATCAAAGCCAGTTCAGTCGTGTTTTTGGTTCCCAGAAGTGATGGAGAAAACACTGTCTGACCCAATACTGTGGAGCTGCTTTTGATATGTGGTGCTGCTAACGATGGGCATGGTAATGAAACAAAAGAATAAAGCTTCCTACTCTGAGTGAAACATTTGGGTCGCTTGTCTAATCAATGCCTCGACTGAATCCATTAAAAGAGTCCGAGTTCTCAGAGAAGACTGATATTTTCATGCTTGAGAAGTCAAGGAGGTGTTTCCTATATTCTCTACAGAGTACAAGAAAAGGAATTTGCAGAAGTTCATTAACAATAGTATGTGTGATGCTTTCTCCATCATAAACATTTGGTTTTGTCATTTTGTTTTCAGCTACCAGGGGAAAGCCCAGCTGGGAGAGAGGCAGGGAGTCAAACAGAGGAAAAGGAATCCCTGGAGGGTTAGTGATGTTCAAGCAGATTGGGGAGGAGGGAAAAGAGAGCAGGAGCA